>NW_026869731.1:1538756-1825897 GCF_905332965.1 Bombus pascuorum | reverse complement strand
TACAGATCAAGATTATCCGTAATATCGTTGTAATGAAAGTGCCCTTTTGGGGGGGATTGGCAGCGCGCAACGTGTTCTTACATATCATAATATCCTGCTATTCGGCCAGTTTTGAAACAATAACAAAGCCGGAGAAGGCTAAAAAGGCCGTACATGTATAGTACAGGATTCTCCGTGTGCTCGTTGTAGCGGCACTGCCATTCTTCGAAGGGTTCCTGCGTGCAACGTGTTCTCACATATCATAATATCCTTCTATACGGCCCATTTTGAAACAATAAAAAAGCCGGAAATGGCTAAAAAGGCCGCACATGTATGGTACAGGATTCTACGTATGCTCGTTGTATTGCCACTACCATTCTTCGAAGGGTTCCTGCGTGCAACCCGTTCTTGCACATAATAATTGCCTGCTATATAACCCGCTTTGAATTAATTAAAATGACGAATCTGGCCGGAAAAGGCCTAATATGTACAGTACTCGATTCTCCGTATGCTCGTCGTAGCGGCACTGCCATTCTTCGAAGGGTTCCTGCGTGCAAACCGTTCTAGCACATCATAATTTCCTGCTATATGATCCGTTTTGAATCAATGAAAATGCCGGAAGTGGCCGGAAAAGGCCGAATTTGTACAAAACAGGATTCTCCGTATGCTCGTTGTAATGGGGGTACCAATTTTCGGGGATAAGCAGTGTGCAACGAGTTCTCACACATCATAATATCCTGCTATACGGCCCATTTTGAGACAATTAAAAAGCCGGAAATATCCGTTAGTGGCAGAAAGTGTACAGAACTCGATGCTCCGTATGCTCGTTGTAATGGAAGTACCAATTTTCTGGGATTGGCAACGTGCAACGAGTTCTCACACATCATAATATCCTGCTATGCGGCCCATTTTGAAACGATTAAAAAGCCGGAAATATCCGTTAGAGGCCGAAAGTGTACAGACCTCGATGATCCGTATGCTCGTTGTAATGGAAGTACCAACTTTCGGGGATTGGCAGCGTGCAACGAGTTTTCACACATCATAATATCTTGCTATATGACCGGTTTTGAATCAATTAAAATGCCGGAAGTGGCCGGACATGTCCGAATTTGTAGAAAACAGGATTCTTCGTATGCTCGTTGTAATGGAAGTACCACTTTTCGGGGATTAGCAGCGTGCAACCAGTTCTCACACATCATAATATCCTGCTATACGGCCCATTATGAAACAATAAGAAAGTCGGAAATGGCTAAAAAGGCCGTACATGTATGGTACAGGATTCTACGTATGCTCGTTGTATGGCCACTACCATTCTTCGAAGGGTTCTTGCGTGCAACCCGTTCTTGCATATAATAATTGCCTGCTATATAACCCGCTTTGAATTAATTAAAATGACGAATCTGGCCGGAAAAGGCCTAATATGTAAAGTACTCGATTCTCCGTATGCTCGTCGTAGCGGCACTGCCATTCTTCGAAGGGTTCCTGCGTGCAAACCGTTCTAGCACATCATAATTTCCTGCTATATGATCCGTTGTGAATCAATTAAAATGCCGGAAGTGGCCGGAAAATGCCGAATATGTACAAAACAGGATTCTCCGTATGCTCGTTGTAATGTAAGTACCATTTTTTGGGGATTGGCAGCGTGCAACGAGTTCTCACACATCATAATATCCTGCTATACGGCCCATTTTGAGACTATTAAAAAGCCGGAAATATCCGTTAGTGGCCGAAAGTGTACAGAACTGGATGCTCCGTATGCTCGTTGTAATGGAAATACCACTTTTCGAGGATTAGGAGCGTGCAACCAGTTCTCACACATCATAATATCCTGCTATACGGCCCATTTTGAAACAATTAAAAAGCCGCAAATATCCGTTAGAGGACGAAAGTGCACAGAACTCGATGCTCCGTATGCTCGTTGTAATGGAAGTACCAATTTTCGGTGATTGGCAGCGTGCAACGAGTTCTCACACATCATAATATCTTGCTATATGACAGGTTTTGAATCAATTAAAATGCCGAAACTGGCCGGAAAAGGCCGAAAGTGTACGGTACTCGATGCTCCGTATGCTCGTTGTAATGGAAGTACCAATTTTGGGGGATTGGCAGTGTGCAACGAGTTCTCACACATCATAATATCCTGCCATATGATCCGTTTTGAATCCATTAAAATGCCGGAAGTGGCCGGAAAAGGCCGAATATGTACAAAACAGGATTCTCCGTATGCTCGTTGTAATGGAAGTACCATTTTTTGGGGGAGCGGCAGCGTGCAACGAGTTCTCACACATCATAATACCCTGCTATTCAGCCAACTTTGAAACAATTAAAAAGCCGGAAAAGGCTAAAAAGGCAAAAGTGTACAGATCAAGATTATCCGTAAAATCGTTGTAATGGAAGTGCCATTTTGGGGTGCTTGGCAGCGCGCAACGTGTTCTTACATATCATAATATCCTACTATTCGGCCAGTTTTGAAACAATAACAAAGCCGGAGAAGGCTAAAAATGCCGTACATGTATAGTACAGGATTCTCCGTATGCTCGTTGTAGCGGCACTGCCATTGTTCGAAGGGTTCCTGCGTGCAAACCGTTCTAGCACATCATAATTTCCTGCTATATGATCCGTTCTGAATCAATTAAAATGCCGGAAGTGGCCGGAAAAGGCCGAATATGTACAAAACAGGATTCTCCGTATGCTCGTTGTAATGGAAGTACCAATTTTCGGGCATTGGCAGCGCGCAACCAGTTCTCACACATCATAATATCCTGCTGTATGTCCCGTTTTGAAACAATTAAAAAGCCGGAAATATCCGCTAGAGGCCGAAAGTGTACAGAATTCGATGCTCCGTATGCTCGTTGTAATGGAAGTACCAATTTTCGGGCATTGGTAGCGTGTAACCAGTTCTCACACATCATAATATCCTGCTATATGACCCGTTTTGAATCCTTTAAAATGCCGGAAGTGGCCGGAAAAGTCCGAATATGTACAAAACGGGATTCTCCGTATGCTCGTTGTAATGGAAGTACCAATGTTCGGGGATTAGCAGCGTGCAACGAGTTCTCACACATCATAATATCCTGCGATACAGCCCATTTTGAAACAATTAAAAAGCCGGAAATATCCGGTTAGAGGGCCGAAAGTGTAAAGAACTCTATGCTCGGTATGCTCGTTGTAATGGAAGTACCAATTTTCGGGGATTAGCAGCGTGCAACGAGTTCTCACACATCATAATATCCTGCTATATGATCCGTTTTGAATCCATTAAAATGCCGGAAGTGGCCGGAAAAGGCCGAATATGTACAAAACAGGATTCTCCGTATGCTCGTTGTAATGGAAGTACCATTTTTTGGGGGGAGCGGCAGCGTGCAACGAGTTCTCACACATCATAATACCCTGCTATTCAGCCAACTTTGAAACAATTAAAAAGCCGGAAAAGGCTAAAAAGGCAAAAGTGTACAGATCAAGATTATCCGTAAAATCGTTGTAATGGAAGTGCCATTTTGGGGTGCTTGGCAGCGCGCAACGTGTTCTTACATATCATAATATCCTACTATTCGGCCAGTTTTGAAACAATAACAAAGCCGGAGAAGGCTAAAAATGCCGTACATGTATAGTACAGGATTCTCCGTATGCTCGTTGTAGCGGCACTGCCATTGTTCGAAGGGTTCCTGCGCACAACGTGTTCTCACACATCATAATATCCTCCTATGCGGCCCATTTTGAATCAATTAAACAGCCGGAAATGGCTAAAAAGGCCGTACATGTATGGTACAGGATTCTGAGTATGCTCTTTGTATAGGCACTACCATTCTTCGAAAGATTCCTGCGTGCAACCTGTTCTTGCACATCATAATTTCCCTGCTATATGACCCGTTTGAATCCATTAAAATGCCGGAAGTGGCCGGAAAAGGCCGATTATGTACAAAGCAGGATTCTCTGTATGCTCGTTGTAATGGAAGTACCAATTTTCGGGGATTAGCAGTGTGCAACGAGTTCTCACACATCACAATATCCTGCTATACGGCCATTTTGAGACAATTAAAAGCCGAAATATCCGTTAGTGGCCGAAAGTGTACAGAACTCGATGCTCCGTATGCTCGTTGTAATGGATGTACCAATTTTCTGGGATTGGCAGCGTGCAACGAGTTCTCATACATCATAATAACCTGCTATACGGCCCATTTTGAAACAATTAAAAGCCGGAAATATCCGTTAGAGGCCGAAACTGTACAGAACTCGATGCTCCGTATGCTCGTTGTAATGGAAGTACCAATTTTGGGGGATTGGCAGTGTGCAACGAGTTCTCACACATCATAATATCTTGCTATATGATCCGTTGTGAATCAATTAAAATGCCGGAAGTGGCCGGAAAAGGCCGAATATGTACAAAACAGGATTCTCCGTATGCTCGTTGTAATGGAAGTACCAATTTTCGGGCATTGGCAGCGCGCAACCAGTTCTCACACATCATAATATCCTGCTGTATGTCCCGTTTTGAAACAATTAAAAAGCCGGAAATATCCGCTAGAGGCCGAAAGTGTACAGAATTCGATGCTCCGTATGCTCGTTGTAATGGAAGTACCAATTTTCGGGCATTGGTAGCGTGTAACCAGTTCTCACACATCATAATATCCTGCTATATGACCCGTTTTGAATCCTTTAAAATGCCGGAAGTGGCCGGAAAAGTCCGAATATGTACAAAACGGGATTCTCCGTATGCTCGTTGTAATGGAAGTACCAATGTTCGGGGATTAGCAGCGTGCAACGAGTTCTCACACATCATAATATCCTGCGATACAGCCCATTTTGAAACAATTAAAAAGCCGGAAATATCCGTTAGAGGCCGAAAGTGTAAAGAACTCTATGCTCGGTATGCTCGTTGTAATGGAAGTACCAATTTTCGGGGATTAGCAGCGTGCAACGAGTTCTCACACATCATAATATCCTGCTATATGACCCGTTTTGAATCCATTAAAATGCCGGAAGTGGCCGGAAAAGGCCGAATATGTACAAAACAGGATTCTCCGTATGCTCGTTGTAATGGAACTACCAGTTTTGCGGGATTGGCAGCGTGCAAAGAGTTCTCCCACATCATAATATCCTCCTATACGGCCCATATTGAAACAATTAAAAAGCCGGAAATGGCTACAAAGGCCGTACATGTATGGTACAGGATTCTACGTATGCTCGTTGTATTGCCACTACCATTCTTCGAAGTGTTCCTGCGTACAACCTGTTCTTGCACATCATAATTTCCTGCTATATGACCCGTTTGAATCCATTAAAATGCCGGAAGTGGCCAGAAAAGGCTGATTATGTACAAAGCAGGATTCTCCGTATGCTCGTTGTAATGAAAGTACCAATTTTCGATGATTGGCAGCGTGCAACGAGTTCTCACACATCATAATATCTTGCTATATGACCGGTTTTGAATCAATTAAAGTGCCGAAACTGGCCGGAAAAGGCTGAAAGTGTACGGTACTCGATTCTCCGTATGCTCGTTGTAATGGAAATACCATTTTTCGGGGAGCGGCAGCGTGCAACGAGTTCTCACACATCATAATACCCTGCTATTTAGCCAGCTTTGAAACAATTAAAGAGCCGGGAAAGGCTAAAAAGGCAAAAGTGTACAGATCAAGATTATCCGTAATATCGTTGTAATGGAAGTGCCATTTTGGGGGGATTGGCAGCGCGCAACGTGTTCTTACATATCATAATATCCTGCTATTCGGCCCATTTTGAAACAATAACAAAGCCGGAAATGGCTAAAAAGGCCGGACATGTATGGTACAGGATTCTACGTATGCTCGTTGTATTGCCACTACCATTCTTCGAAGGGTTCCTGCGTGCAACCCGTTTTTGCACATTACAATATCCTGCTATATGACCTGTCTTGAATCAATTAAAATGGCGGAAGTGGCCGGAAAAGGCCGAAGATGTACAAAACAGGATTCTCCGTAGGCTCGTTGTAATGGAAGTACCACTCTTCGGGGATTAGCAGCGTGCAACCAGTTCCAACACATCATAATATACTGCTATACGACCCATTTTGAAACAATTAAAAAGCCGCAAATATCCATTAGAGGCCGAAAGTGTACAGAACACGATGCTCCGTATGCTCGTTGTAATGAAAGTACCAATTTTAGGTGATTGGCAGCGTGCAACGAGTTCTCACACATCATAATATCTTGCTATATGACCGGTTTTGAATCAATTAAAATGCCGAAACTGGCCGGAAAAGGCCGAAAGTGTACGGTACTCGATTCTCCGTATGCTCGTTGTAATGGAAGTACCATTTTTCGGGGAGCGGCAGCGTGCAACGAGTTCTCACACATCATAATACCCTGCTATTCAGCCAGCTTTGAAACAATTAAAAAGCCGGAAAAGGCTAAAAAGGCAAAAGTGTACCGATCAAGATTATCCGTAACATAGTTATAATGGAAGTGCCATTTTGTGGGGATTGGCAGCGCGCAACGTGTTCTTACATATCATAATATCCTGCTATTCGGCCAGTTTTGAAACAATAACAAAGCCGGAGAAGGCTAAAAATGCCGTACATGTATAGTACAGGATTCTCCGTATGCTCGTTGTAGCGGCACTGCCATTCTTCGAAGGGTTCCTGCGCACAACGTGTTCTCACACATCATAATATCCTCCTATGCGGCCCATTTTGAATCAATTAAACAGCCGGAAATGGCTAAAAAGGCCGTACATGTATGGTACAGGATTCTGAGTATGCTCTTTGTATAGGCACTACCATTCTTCGAAAGATTCCTGCGTGCAACCTGTTCTTGCACATCATAATTTCCCTGCTATATGACCCGTTTGAATCCATTAAAATGCCGGAAGTGGCCGGAAAAGGCCGATTATGTACAAAGCAGGATTCTCTGTATGCTCGTTGTAATGGAAGTACCAATTTTCGGGGATTAGCAGTGTGCAACGAGTTCTCACACATCACAATATCCTGCTATACGGCCCATTTTGAGACAATTAAAAAGCCGGAAATATCCGTTAGTGGCCGAAAGTGTACAGAACTCGATGCTCCGTATGCTCGTTGTAATGGATGTACCAATTTTCTGGGATTGGCAGCGTGCAACGAGTTCTCATACATCATAATAACCTGCTATGCGGCCCACTTTGAAACAATTAAAAAGCCGGAAATATCCGTTAGAGGCCGAAACTGTACAGAACTCGATGCTCCGTATGCTCGTTGTAATGGAAGAACCAATTTTGGGGGATTGGCAGTGTGCAACGAGTTCTCACACATCATAATGTCCTGCCATATGACCCGTTTTCAATCAATTAAAATGCCGGAAGTGGCCGGAAAATGCCGAATATGTAGAAAACAGGATTCTCCGTATGCTCGTTGTAATGGAAGTACCAATTTTCGGGCATTGGCAGCGTGCAACCAGTTCTCACACATCATAATATCCTGCTATATGACCCGTTTTGAAACAATTAAAAAGCCGGAAATGGCTAAAAAGGCCGTACGAGGATAGTACAGGATTCTCCGTATGCTCGTCGTAGCGGCACTGCCATTCTTCGAAGGGTTCCTGCGTGCGAACCGTTCTTGCACATCATAATTTCCTGCTATATGATCCGTTTTGAATCAATGAAAATGCCGGAAGTGGCCGGAAAAGGCCGAATTTGTACAAAACAGGATTCTCCGTATGCTCGTTGTAATGGGAGTACCAATTTTCGGGGATAAGCAGTGTGCAACGAGTTCTCACACATCATAATATCCTGCTATACGGCCCATTTTGAGACAATTAAAAAGCCGGAAATATCCGTTAGTGGCAGAAAGTGTACAGAACTCGATGCTCCGTATGCTCGTTGTAATGGAAGTACCAATTTTCTGGGATTGGCAACGTGCAACGAGTTCTCACACATCATAATATCCTGCTATGCGGCCCATTTTGAAACGATTAAAAAGCCGGAAATATCCGTTAGAGGCCGAAAGTGTACAGACCTCGATGATCCGTATGCTCGTTGTAATGGAAGTACCAACTTTCGGGGATTGGCAGCGTGCAACGAGTTTTCACACATCATAATATCTTGCTATACGGCCCATTATGAAACAATAAGAAAGTCGGAAATGGCTAAAAAGGCCGTACATGTATGGTACAGGATTCTACGTATGCTCGTTGTATGGCCACTACCATTCTTCGAAGGGTTCTTGCGTGCAACCCGTTCTTGCATAAAATAATTGCCTGCTATATAACCCGCTTTGAATTAATTAAAATGACGAATCTGGCCGGAAAAGGCCTAATATGTAAAGTACTCGATTCTCCGTACGCTCGTTGTATTCGCTCTACCATTCATCGAAGGGTTCCTGCCTGCAACCTGTTCTTGCACATCATAATATCCTGCTATATGACCCGTTTTGAATCAATTAAAATGCCGGATGTGTCCGGAAAAGGCCGAAGATGTACAAAACAGGATTCTCCGTATGCTCGTTGTAATGGAAGTACCAATTTTCGGGGATTAGCAGTGTGCAACGAGTTTTCACACATCATAATATCCTGCTCTACGGCCCATTTTGAGACAATTAAAAAGCCGGAGTTATCCGTTAGTGGCCGAAAGTGTACAGAACTCGATGCTCCGTATGCTCGTTGTAATGGAAGTACCAATTTTCGGGGATTGGCAGCGTGCAACGAGTTCTCTCACATCATAATATCCTCCTATACGGCCCATTTTGAAACAATTAAGAAGCCGGAAATGGCTAAAAAGGCCGTACATGTATAGTACAGTATTCTCCGTACGCTCGTTGCATTCGCACTACCATTCATCGAAGGGTTCCTGCGTGCAACCTGTTCTTGCACATCATAATTTCCTGCTATATGACCCGTTTGAATTAATTAAAATGCCGGAAGTGGCCGGAAAAGGCCGATTATGTACAAAGCAGGATTCTCCGTACGCTCGTTGTAATGGAAGTACCAATTTTCGGGGATTGGCAGCGTGCAACGAGTTCTCACACATCATAATATCTTGCTATATGACCGGTTTTGAATCAATTAAAATGCCGGAAGTGGCCGGAAAAGGCCGAATATGTACAAATCAGGATTCTCCGTATGCTCGTTGTAATGGAAGTACCATTTTTCGGGGATTAGCAGCGTGCAACGAGTTCTCACACATCATAATATCCTGCTATACGGCCCATTTTGAAACAATTAAAAAGCCGGAAATATCCGTTAGAGGCCGAAAGTGTACAGAACTCGATGCTCCGTATGCTCGTTGTAATGGAAGTACCAATTTTCGGGGATTGGCAGCGTGCAACGAGTTCTCACACATCATAATATCCTGCTATATGACCCGTTTTGAATCAATTAAAATGCCGGAAGTGGCCGGAAAAGGCCGAATATGTACAAAACAGGATTCTCCGTATGCTCGTTGTAATGGAAGTACCAATTTTGGGGGATTGGCAGCGTGCAAAGAGTTCTCACACATCATAATATCCTCCTATACGGCCCATATTGAAACAATTAAAAAGCCGGAAATGGCTAAAAAGGCCGCACATGTATGGTACAGGATTCTACGTATGCTCGTTGTATTGCTACTACCATTCTTCGAAGGGTTCCTGCGTGCTACCCGTTCTTGCACACAATAATTGCTTGCTATATAACCTGCTTTGAATTAATTAAAATGACGAATCTGGCCGGAAAAGGCCTAATATGTAGAAAACAGGATTCTCCGAATGCTCGTTGTAATGGAAGTACCAATTTTCGGGGATTCACAGCGTGCAACGAGTTCTCACACATCATAATATCCTGCTATATTACCCGTTTTGAAACAATTAAAAAGCCGGGAATATCCGTTAGAGGCCGAAAGTGTACAGAACTCGATGCTCCGTATGCTCGTTGTAATGGAAGTACCAATTTTCTGGCATTGGCAGCGTGCAACGAGTTCTCACACATCATAATATCCTGCTATTCAGCCAGCTTTGAAACAATTAAAAAGCCGGAAAAAGCTAAAAAGGCCAAAAGTGTACAGATCAAGACTATCCGTAATATCGTTGTAATGGAAGTGCCATTTTGAGGGGATTGGCAGCGCGCAACGTGTTCTTACATATCATATTATCCTGCTATTCGGCCAGTTTTGAAGCAATAACAAAGCCGGAGAAGGCTAAAAAGGCCGTACATGTATAGTACAGGATTCTCTGTATGCTCGTTGTAGCGGCACTGCCATTCTTCGAAGGGTTCCTGCGCGCAACGTGTTCTCACACATCATAATATCCTCCTATACGGCCCATTTTGAAACAATTAAACAGCTGGAAATGGCTAAAAAGGCCGTACAATTATGGTACAGGATTCTACGTAAGCTCTTTGTATAGGCACTACCATTCTTCGAAGGATTCCTGCGTGCAACCTGTTCTTGCACATCATAATTTCCTGCTATATGACCCGTTTGAATCCATTAAAATGCCGGAAGTGGCCGGAAAAGGCCGATAATGTACAAAGCAGGATTCTCCGTATTCTCGTTGTAATGGAAGTACCATTTACGGTGTGCTTGTGCGCGTCAATCCTTTCTTGCACATTACAATATCCTGCTATATGACCCGTTTTGAATCCATTAAAATGCCGGAAGTGGCCGGAAAATGCCGAATATGTACAAATCAGGATTCTCCGTATGCTCGTTGTGATGGAAGTACCCATTTTGGGGGTTTGGCAGTGTGCAACGAGTTCTCACACATCATAATATCCTACCATATGACCCGTTTTCAATCAATTAAAATGCCGGAAGTGGCCAGAAAATGCCGAATATATAGAAAACAGGATTCTCCGTATGTTCATTGTAATGGAAGTACCAATTTTCGGGCATTGGCAGCGTGCAACCAGTTCTCACACATCAAAATATCCTGCTATATGACTCGTTTTGAATCCATTAAAATGCCGGAAGTGGCCGGAAAAGGCCGAATATGTACAAAACAGGATTCTCCGTATGCTCGTAGTAATGGAAGTACCAATTTTGGGGGATTGGCAGCGTGCAACGAGTTCTCACACATCATAATATCCTGCCATATGACCCGTTTTCAGTCAATTAAAATGCCGGAAGTGGCCGGAAAATGCCGAATATGTAGAAAACAGGATTCTCCGTATGCTAGTTGAAATGGAAGTACCAATTTTCGGGGATTCGCAGCGTGCAACGAGTTCTCACACATCTTAATATCCTGCTTTATGACCCGTTTTGAAACAATTAAAAAGCCGGAAATATCCGGTAGAGGCCGAAAGTGTACAGAACTCGATGCTCCGTATACTCGTTGTAATGGAAGTACCAATTTTGGGGGATTGGCAGCGTGCAACGAGTTCTCACACATCATAATATCCTGCCATATAACCCGTTTTCAGTCAATTAAAATGCCGGAAGTGGCCGGAAAATGCCGAATATGTAGAAAACAGGATTCTCCGTATGCTAGTTGAAATGGAAGTACCAATTTTCGGGGATTCGCAGCGTGCAACGAGTTCTCACACATCTTAATATCCTGCTTTATGACCCGTTTTGAAACAATTAAAAAGCCGGAAATATCCGGTAGAGGCCGAAAGTGTACAGAACTCGATGCTCCGTATACTCGTTGTAATGGAAGTACCAATTTTGGGGGATTGGCAGCGTGCAACGAGTTCTCACACATCATAATATCCTGCTATATGACCCGTTTTCGAACAATTAAAAAGCCGGAAATATCCGTTAGAGGCCGAAAGTGTACAGAACTCGATGTTCCGTATACTCGTTGTAATGGAAGTACCAATTTTCGGGCATTGGCAGCGCGCAACGAGTTCTCACACATCATAATATCCTGCCATATGACCCGTTTTCAATCAATTAAAATGCCGGATGTGGCCGGAAAAGGCCGAATATGTAGAAAACAGGATTCTCCGAATGCTCGTTGTAGTGGAAGTACCAATTTTCGGGGATTCACAGCATGCAACGAGTTCTCACACATCATAATATCCTGCTATATGACCCGTTTTCGAACAATTAAAAAGCCGGAAATATCCGTTAGAGGCCGAAAGTGTACAGAACTCGATGTTCCGTATACTCGTTGTAATGGAAGTACCAATTTTCGGGCATTGGCAGCGCGCAACGAGTTCTCACACATCATAATATCCTGCTATTCAGCCATCTTTGAAACAATTAAAAAGCCGGAAAAGGCTAAAAAGGCCAAAAGTGTACAGATCAAGATTATCCGTAATATCGTTGTAATGGAAGTACCAATTTTCGGGGATTCACAGCATGAAACGAGTTCTCACACATCATAATATCCTGCTATATGACCCGTTTTCAAACAATTAAAAAGCCGGAAATATCCGTTAGAGGCCGAAAGTGTACAAAACTCGATGCTCCGTATACTCGTTGTAATGGAAGTACCAATTTTCGGGCATTGGCAGCGTGCAACGAGTACTCACACATCATAATATCCTGCTATTCAGCCAGCTTTGAAACAATTAAAAAGCCGGAAAAGGCTAAAAAGGCCAAAAGTGTACAGATCAAGATTATCCGTAATATCGTTGTAATGGAAGTGCCATTTTGGGGGGATTGGCAGCGCGCAACGTGTTCTTACATATCATAATATCCTGCTATTCGGCCAGTTTTGAAACAATAACAAAGCCGGAGAAGGCTAAAAAGGCCGTACGTGTATAGTACAGGATTCTCCGTATGCTCGTTGTAGCGGCACTGCCATTCTTCGAAGGGTTCCTGCGCGCAACGAGTTCTCACACATCATAATATCCTGCTATATGACCCGTTTTGAATCAATTAAAATGCCGGAAGTGTCCGGAAAAGGCTGAATATGTACAAAACAGGATTCTCCGTATGCTCGTTGTAATGGAAGTACCAATTTTCGGGGATTAGCAGTGTGCAACGAGTTTTCACACATCATAATATCCTGCTCTACGGCCCATTTTGAGACAATTAAAAAGCCGGAGTTATCCGTTAGTGGCCGAAAGTGTACAGAACTCGATGCTCCGTATGCTCGTTGTAATGGAAGTACCAATTTTCGGGGATTGGCAGCGTGCAACGAGTTCTCACCCATCATAATATCCTCCTATACGGCCCATTTTGATAGAATTAAAAAGCCGGAAAAGGCTAAAAAGGCCGTACATGTATAGTACAGTATTCTCCGTACGCTCGTTGCATTCGCACTACCATTCATCGAAGGGTTCCTGCGTGCAACCTGTTCTTTCACATCATAATTTCCTGCTATATGACCCGTTTGAATTAATTAAAATGCCGGAAGTGGCCGGAAAAGGCCGATTATGTACAAAGCAGGATTCTCCGTACGCTCGTTGTAATGGAAGTACCAATTTTCGGGGATTGGCAGCGTGCAACGAGTTCTCACACATCATAATATCTTGCTATATGACCGGTTTTGAATCAATTAAAATGCCGGAAGTAGCGGGAAAAGGCCGAATATGTACAAATCAGGATTCTCCGTATGCTCGTTGTAATGGAAGTACCATTTTTCGGGGATTAGCAGCGTGCAACGAGTTCTCACACATCATAATATCCTGCGATACAGCCCATTTTGAAACAATTAAAAAGCCGGAAATATCCGTTAGAGGCCGAAAGTGTACAGAACTCGATGCTCCGTATGCTCGTTGTAATGGAAGTACCAATTTTCGGGGATTGGCAGCGTGCAACGAGTTCTCACACATCATAATATCCTGCTATATGACCCGTTTTGAATCAATTAAAATGCCGGAAGTGGCCGGAAAAGGCCGAATATGTACAAAACAGGATTCTCCGTATGCTCGTTGTAATGGAAGTACCAATTTTGGGGGATTGGCAGCGTGCAAAGAGTTCTCACACATCATAATATCCTCCTATACGGCCCATATTGAAACAATTAAAAAGCCGGAAATGGCTAAAAAGGCCGCACATGTATGGTACAGGATTCTACGTATGCTCGTTGTATTGCTACTACCATTCTTCGAAGGGTTCCTGCGTGCTACCCGTTCTTGCACATAATAATTGCCTGCTATATAACCTGCTTTGAATTAATTAAAATGACGAATCTGGCCGGAAAAGGCCTAATATGTAGAAAACAGGATTCTCCGAATGCTCGTTGTAATGGAAGTACCAATTTTCGGGGATTCACAGCGTGCAACGAGTTCTCACACATCATAATATCCTGCTATATTACCCGTTTTGAAACAATTAAAAAGCCGGGAATATCCGTTAGAGGCCGAAAGTGTACAGAACTCGATGCTCCGTATGCTCGTTGTAATGGAAGTACCATTTTTCGGGGATTGGCAGCGTGCAACGAGTTCTCACACATCATAATATCCTGCTATTCAGCCAGCTTTGAAACAATTAAAAAGCCGGAAAAAGCTAAAAAGGCCAAAAGTGTACAGATCAAGACTATCCGTAATATCGTTGTCATGGAAGTGCCATTTTGAGGGGATTGGCAGCGCGCAACGTGTTCTTACATATCATATTATCCTGCTATTCGGCCAGTTTTGAAGCAATAACAAAGCCGGAGAAGGCTAAAAAGGCCGTACATGTATAGTACAGGATTCTCTGTATGCTCGTTGTAGCGGCACTGCCATTCTTCGAAGGGTTCCTGCGCGCAACGTGTTCTCACACATCATAATATCCTCCTATACGGCCCATTTTGAAACAATTAAACAGCCGGAAATGGCTAAAAAGGCCGTACAATTATGGTACAGGATTCTACGTAAGCTCTTTGTATAGGCACTACCATTCTTCGAAGGATTCCTGCGTGCAACCTGTTCTTGCCCATCATAATTTCCTGCTATATGACCCGTTTGAATCCATTAAAATGCCGGAAGTGGCCGGAAAAGGCCAATAATGTACAAAGCAGGGTTCTCCGTATTCTCGTTGTAATGGAAGTACCATTTACGGTGTGCTTGTGCGCGTCAATCCGTTCTTGCACATTACAATATCCTGCTATATGACCCGTTTTGAATCCATTAAAATGCCGGAAGTGGCCGGAAAATGCCGAATATGTACAAATCAGGATTCTCCGTATGCTCGTTGTAATGGAAGTACCATTTTTGGGGGATTGGCAGCGTGCAACGAGTTCTCACACATAATAATATCCTGCTGTACGGCCCATTATGAAACAATTAAAAAGCCGCATATATCCGTTAGAGGCCGATAGTGTACAGAACTCGATGCTCCGTATGCTCGTTGTGATGGAAGTACCCATTTTGGGGGTTTGGCAGTGTGCAACGAGTTCTCACACATCATAATATCCTACCATATGACCCGTTTTCAATCAATTAAAATGCCGGAAGTGGCCAGAAAATGCCGAATATATAGAAAACAGGATTCTCCGTATGTTCATTGTAATGGAAGTACCAATTTTCGGGCATTGGCAGCGTGCAACCAGTTCTCACACATCAAAATATCCTGCTATATGACTCGTTTTGAATCCATTAAAATGCCGGAAGTGGCCGGAAAAGGCCGAATATGTACAAAACAGGATTCTCCGTATGCTCGTAGTAATGGAAGTATCAATTTTGGGGGATTGGCAGCGTGCAGCGAGTTCTCACACATCATAATATCCTGCCATATGACCCGTTTTCAGTCAATTAAAATGCCGGAAGTGGCCGGAAAATGCCGAATATGTAGAAAACAGGATTCTCCGTATGCTAGTTGAAATGGAAGTACCAATTTTCGGGGATTCGCAGCGTGCAACGAGTTCTCACACATCTTAATATCCTGCTTTATGACCCGTTTTGAAACAATTAAAAAGCCGGAAATATCCGGTAGAGGCCGAAAGTGTACAGAACTCGATGCTCCGTATACTCGTTGTAATGGAAGTACCAATTTTGGGGGATTGGCAGCGTGCAACGAGTTCTCACACATCATAATATCCTGCCATATGACCCGTTTTCAGTCAATTAAAATGCCGGAAGTGGCCGGAAAATGCCGAATATGTAGAAAACAGGATTCTCCGTATGCTAGTTGAAATGGAAGTACCAATTTTCGGGGATTCGCAGCGTGCAACGAGTTCTCACACATCTTAATATCCTGCTTTATGACCCGTTTTGAAACAATTAAAAAGCCGGAAATATCCGGTAGAGGCCGAAAGTGTACAGAACTCGATGCTCCGTATACTCGTTGTAATGGAAGTACCAATTTTGGGGGATTGGCAGCGTGCAACGAGTTCTCACACATCATAATATCCTCCTATACGGCCCATTTTGAAACAATAACAAAGCCGGAGAAGGCTAAAAAGGCCGTACATGTATAGTACAGGATTCTCCGTATGCTCGTTGTAGCGGTACTGCCATTCTTCGAAGGGTTCCTGCGCGCAACGTGTTCTCACACATCATAATATCCTGCCATATGACCCGTTTTCAATCAATTAAAATGCCGGATGTGGCCGGAAAAGGCCGAATATGTAGAAAACAGGATTCTCCGAATGCTCGTTGTAATGGAAGTACCAATTTTCGGGGATTCACAGCATGCAACGAGTTCTCACACATCATAATATCCTGCTATATGACCCGTTTTCGAACAATTAAAAAGCCGGAAATATCCGTTAGAGGCCGAAAGTGTACAGAACTCGATGTTCCGTATACTCGTTGTAATGGAAGTACCAATTTTCGGGCATTGGCAGCGCGCAACGAGTTCTCACACATCATAATATCCTGCTATTCAGCCATCTTTGAAACAATTAAAAAGCCGGAAAAGGCTAAAAAGGCCAAAAGTGTACAGATCAAGATTATCCGTAATATCGTTGTAATGGAAGTACCAATTTTCGGGGATTCACAGCATGAAACGAGTTCTCACACATCATAATATCCTGCTATATGACCCGTTTTCAAACAATTAAAAAGCCGGAAATATCCGTTAGAGGCCGGAAGTGTACAAAACTCGATGCTCCGTATACTCGTTGTAATGGAAGTACCAATTTTCGGGCATTGGCAGCGTGCAACGAATACTCACACATCATAATATCCTGCTATTCAGCCAGCTTTGAAACAATTAAAAAGCCGGAAAAGGCTAAAAAAGCCGAAAGTGTACAGATCAAGATTATCCGTAATATCGTTGTAATGGAAGTGCCATTTTGGGGGGATTGGCAGCGCGCAACGTGTTCTTACATATCATAATATCCTGCTATTCGGCCAGTTTTGAAACAATAACAAAGCCGGAGAAGGCTAAAAAGGCCGTACGTGTATAGTACAGGATTCTCCGTATGCTCGTTGTAGCGGCACTGCCATTCTTCGAAGGGTTCCTGCGCGCAACGTGTTCTCACACATCATAATATCCTCCTATAGGGCCCATATTGAAACAATTAAAAAGCCGGAAATGGCTAAAAAGGCCGCACATGTATGGTACAGGATTCTACGTATGCTCGTTGTATTGCTACTACCATTCTTCGAAGGGTTCCTGCGTGCTACCCGTTCTTGCACATAATAATTGCCTGCTATATAACCTGCTTTGAATTAATTAAAATGACGAATCTGGCCGGAAAAGGCCTAATATGTAGAAAACAGGATTCTCCGAATGCTCGTTGTAATGGAAGTACCAATTTTCGGGGATTCACAGCGTGCAACGAGTTCTCACACATCATAATATCCTGCTATATTACCCGTTTTGAAACAATTAAAAAGCCGGAAATATCCGTTAGAGGCCGAAAGTGTACAGAACTCGATGCTCCGTATGCTCGTTGTAATGGAAGTACCATTTTTCGGGGATTGGCAGCGTGCAACGAGTTCTCACACATCATAATATCCTGCTATTCAGCCAGCTTTGAAACAATTAAAAAGCCGGAAAAAGCTAAAAAGGCCAAAAGTGTACAGATCAAGACAATCCGTAATATCGTTGTCATGGAAGTGCCATTTTGAGGGGATTGGCAGCGCGCAACGTGTTCTTACATATCATATTATCCTGCTATTCGGCCAGTTTTGAAGCAATAACAAAGCCGGAGAAGGCTAAAAAGGCCGTACATGTATAGTACAGGATTCTCTGTATGCTCGTTGTAGCGGCACTGCCATTCTTCGAAGGGTTCCTGCGCGCAACGTGTTCTCACACATCATAATATCCTCCTATACGGCCCATTTTGAAACAATTAAACAGCCGGAAATGGCTAAAAAGGCCGTACAATTATGGTACAGGATTCTACGTAAGCTCTTTGTATAGGCACTACCATTCTTCGAAGGATTCCTGCGTGCAACCTGTTCTTGCCCATCATAATTTCCTGCTATATGACCCGTTTGAATCCATTAAAATGCCGGAAGTGGCCGGAAAAGGCCGATAATGTACAAAGCAGGGTTCTCCGTATTCTCGTTGTATTGAATGTACCATTTACGGTGTGCTTGTGCGCGTCAATCCGTTCTTGCACATTACAATATCCTGCTATATGACCCGTTTTGAATCAATTAAAATGCCGGAAGTGGCCGGAAAAGGCCGAATATGTACAAATCAGGATTCTCCGTATGCTCGTTGTAATGGAAGTACCATTTTTGGGGGATTGGCAGCGTGCAACGAGTTCTCACACATAATAATATCCTGCTATACGGCCCATTATGAAACAACTAAAAAGCCGCATATATCCGTTAGAGGCCGATAGTGTACAGAACTCGATGCTCCGTATGCTCGTTGTGATGGAAGTACCCATTTTGGGGGTTTGGCAGTGTGCAACGAGTTCTCACACATCATAATATCCTACCATATGACCCGTTTTCAATCAATTAAAATGCCGGAAGTGGCCAGAAAATGCCGAATATATAGAAAACAGGATTCTCCGTATGTTCATTGTAATGGAAGTACCAATTTTCGGGCATTGGCAGCGTGCAACCAGTTCTCACACATCATAATATCCTGCTATATGACCCGTTTTGAATCCATTAAAATGCCGGAAGTGGCCGGAAAAGGCCGAATATGTACAAAACAGGATTCTCCGTATGCTCGTTGTAATGGAAGTACCAATTTTCGGGGATTGGCAGCGTGCAACGAGTTCTCACACATCATAATATCCTGCCATATGACCCGTTTTCAGTCAATAAAAATGCCGGAAGTGGCCGGAAAATGCCGAATATGTAGAAAACAGGATTCTCCGTATGCTAGTTGAAATGGAAGTACCAATTTTAGGGGATTCACAGCATGCAACGAGTTCTCACACATCATAATATCCTGCTATATGACCCGTTTTCAAACAATTAAAAAGCCGGAAATATCCGTTAGAGGCCGAAAGTGTACAGAACTCGATGCTCCGTATGCTCGTTGTAATGGAAGTACCAATTTTCGGGCATTGGCAGCGTGCAACGAGTTCTCACACATCATAATATCCTGCTATTCAGCCAGCTTTGAAACAATTAAAAAGCCGGAAAAGGCTAAAAAGGCCAAAAGTGTACAGATCAAGGTTATCCGTAATATCGTTGTAATGGAAGTGCCATTTTGGGGGGATTGACAGCGCGCAACGTGTTCTTACATATCATGATATCCTGCTATTCGGCCAGTTTTGAAACAATAACAAAGCCGGAGAAGGCTAAAAAGGCCGTACGTGTATAGTACAGGATTCTCCGTATGCTCGTTGTAGCGGCACTGCCATTCTTCGAAGGGTTCCTGCGCGCAACGTGTTCTCACACATCATAATATCCTCCTATACGGTCCATTTTGAAACAATTAAAAAGCCGGAAATGGCTAAAAAGGCCGTACATGTATAGTACAGCATTCTCCGTACGCTCGTTGTATTCGCACTACCAGTCATCGATGGGTTCCTGCGTGCAACCCGTTCTTGCACATCATAATTTCCTGCTATATGACCCGTTTTGAATCCATTAAAATGCCGGAAGTGGCCGGAAAAGGCCGAATATGTACAAAACAGGATTCTCCGTATGCTCGTTGTAATGGAAGAACCAATTTTCGGGGATTGGCAGCGTGCAACGAGTTCTCACCCATCATAATATCCTCCTATACGGCTCATTTTGATAAAATTAAAAAGCCGTAAATGGCTAAAAAGGCCGTACATGTATGGTACAGGATTCTACGTATGCTCGTTGTATTGCCACTACCATTCTTCGAAGTGTTCCTGCGTGCAACCCGTTCTTGCACATAATAATTGCCTGCTATATAACCCGCTTTGAATTAATTAAAATGACGAATCTCGCCGGAAAAGACCTAATATGTACAGTACTCGATTTTCCGTATGCTCGTTGTAGCGGAACTGCCATTCTTCGAAGGGTTCCTGCGCGCAACGTGTTCTCACACATCATAATATCCTTCTATACGGCCCATTTTGAAACAATAAAAAAGCCGGAAATGGCTAAAAATGTCGTACATGTATAGTACAGTATTCTCCGTACGCTCGTTGTATTCGCACTACCATTCATCGAAGGGTTCCTGCGTGCAACCCGTTTTTGCACATTACAATATCCTGCTATATGACCGGTTTTGAATCAATTAAAATGCCGGAAGTAGCCGGAAAAGGCCGAATATGTACAAATCAGGATTCTCCGTATGCTCGTTGTAATGGAAGTACCATTTTTCGGGGATTAGCAGCGTGCAACGAGTTCTCACACATCATATTATCCTGCGATACATCCCATTTTGAAACAATTAAAAAGCCGGAAATATCCGTTAGAGGCCGAAAGTGTACAGAACTGGATGCTCCGTATGCTCGTTGTAATGGAAGTACCAATTTTCGGGGATTAGCAGCGTGCAACGAGTTCTCACACATCATAATATCCTGCTATATGACCCGTTTTGAATCAATTAAAATGCCGGAAGTGGCCGGAAAAGGCCGAATATGTACAAAACAGGATTCTCCGTATGCTCGTTGTAATGGAAGTACCAGTTTTGGGGGATTGGCAGCGTGCAAAGAGTTCTCACACATCATAATATCCTCCTATACGGCCCATATTGAAACAATTAAAAAGCCGGAAATGGCTAAAAAGGCTGCACATGTATGGTACAGGATTCTACGTATGCTCGTTGTATTGCTACTACCATTCTTCGAAGGGTTCCTGCGTACTACCCGTTCTTGCACATAATAATTGCCTGCTATATAACCTGCTTTGAATTAATTAAAATGACGAATCTGGCCGGAAAAGGCCGATAATGTACAAAGCAGGATTCTCCGTATTCTCGTTGTAATGGAAGTACCATTTACGGTGTGCTTGTGCGCGTCAATCCGTTCTTGCACATTACAATATCCTGCTATATGACCCGTTTTGAATCCATTCAAATTCCGGAAGTGGCCGGAAAATGCCGAATATGTACCAATCAGGATTCTCCGTATGCTCGTTGTAATGGAAGTACCATTTTTGGGGGATTGGCAGCGTGCAACGAGTTCTCACACATAATAATATCCTGCTATACGGCCCATTATGAAACAACTAAAAAGCCGCATATATCCGTTAGAGGCCGATAGTGTACAGAACTCGATGCTCCGTATGCTCGTTGTGATGGAAGTACCCATTTTGGGGGTTTGGCAGTGTGCAACGAGTTCTCACACATCATAATATCCTACCATATGACCCGTTTTCAATCAATTAAAATGCCGGAAGTGGCCAGAAAATGCCGAATATATAGAAAACAGGATTCTCCGTATGTTCATTGTAATGGAAGTACCAATTTTCGGGCATTGGCAGCGTGCAACCAGTTCTCACACATCATAATATCCTGCTATATGACCCGTTTTGAATCCATTAAAATGCCGGAAGTGGCCGGAAAAGGCCGAATATGTACAAAACAGGATTCTCCGTATGCTCGTTGTAATGGAAGTACCAATTTTGGGGGATTGGCAGCGTGCAACGAGTTCTCACACATCATAACATCCTGCCATATGACCCGTTTTCAGTCAATTAAAATGCCGGAAGTGGCCGGAAAATGCCGAATATGTAGAAAACAGGATTCTCCGTATGCTAGTCGAAATGGAAGTACCAATTTTCGGGGATTCACAGCATGCAACGAGTTCTCACACATCATAATATCCTGCTATATGACCCGTTTTCAAACAATTAAAAAGCCGGAAATATCCGTTAGAGGCCGAAAGTGTACAGAACTCGATGCTCCGTATACTCGTTGTAATGGAAGTACCAATTTTCGGGGATTGGCAGCGTGCAACGAGTTCTCACACATCATAATATCCTGCTATAAGACCCGTTTTGAATCAATTAAAATGCCGGAAGTGGCCGGAAAAGGCCGAATATGTACAAAACAGGATTCTCCGTATGCTCGTTGTAATGGAAGTACCAATTTTGGGGGATTGGCAGCGTGCAAAGAGTTCTCACACATCATAATATCCTCCTATACGGCCCATATTGAAACAATTAAAAAGCCGGAAATGGCTAAAAAGGTTGCACATGTATGGTACAGGATTCTACGTATGCTCGTTGTATTGCTACTACCATTCTTCGAAGGGTTCCTGCGTGCTACCCGTTCTTGCACATAATAATTGCCTGCTATATAACCTGCTTTGAATTAATTAAAATGACAAATCTGGCCGGAAAAGGCCTAATATGTAGAAAACAGGATTCTCCGAATGCTCGTTGTAATGGAAGTACCAATTTTCGGGGATTCACAGCGTGCAACGAGTTCTCACACATCATAATATCCTGCTATATTACCCGTTTTGAAACAATTAAAAAGCCGGAAAAAGCTAAAAAGGCCAAAAGTGTACAGATCAAGACTATCCGTAATATCGTTGTAATGGAAGTGCCATTTTGAGGGGATTGGCAGCGCGCAACGTGTTCTTACATATCATAATATCCTGCTATTCGGCCAGTTTTGAAGCAATAACAAAGCCGGAGAAGGCTAAAAAGGCCGTACACGTATAGTACAGGATTCTCTGTATGCTCGTTGTAGCGGCACTGCCATTCTTCGAAGGGTTCCTGCGCGCAACGTGTTCTCACACATCATAATATCCTCCTATACGGCCCATTTTGAAACAATTAAACAGCCGGAAATGGCTAAAAAGGCCGTACAATTATGGTACAGGATTCTACGTAAGCTCTTTGTATAGGCACTACCATTCTTCGAAGGATACCTGCGTGCAACCTGTTCTTGCACATCATAATTTCCTGCTATATGACCCGTTTGAATCCATTAAAATGCCGGAAGTGGCCGGAAAAGGCCGATAATGTACAAAACAGGATTCTCCGTATGCTCGTTGTAATGGAAGTACCATTTACGGTGTGCTTGTGCGCGTCAATCCGTTCTTGCACATTACAATATCCTGCTATATGACCCGTTTTGAATCAATTAAAATGCCGGAAGTGGCCGGAAAATGCCGAATATGTACCAATCAGGATTCTCCGTATGCTCGTTGTAATGGAAGTACCATTTTTGGGGGATTGGCAGCGTGCAACGAGTTCTCACACATAATAATATCCTGCTATACGGCCCATTATGAAACAACTAAAAAGCCGCATATATCCGTTAGAGGCCGATAGTGTACAGAACTCGATGCTCCGTATGCTCGTTGTGATGGAAGTACCCATTTTGGGGGTTTGGCAGTGTGCAACGAGTTCTCACACATCATAATATCCTACCATATGACCCGTTTTCAATCAATTAAAATGCCGGAAGTGGCCAGAAAATGCCGAATATATAGAAAACAGGATTCTCCGTATGTTCATTGTAATGGAAGTACCAATTTTCGGGCATTGGCAGCGTGCAACCAGTTCTCACACATCATAATATCCTGCTATATGACCCGTTTTGAATCCATTAAAATGCCGGAAGTGGCCGGAAAAGGCCGAATATGTACAAAACAGGATTCTCCGTATGCTCGTTGTAATGGAAGTACCAATTTTGGGGGATTGGCAGCGTGCAACGAGTTCTCACACATCATAATATCCTGCCATATGACCCGTTTTCAGTCAATTAAAATGCCGGAAGTGGCCGGAAAATGCCGAATATGTAGAAAACAGGATTCTCCGTATGCTAGTCGAAATGGAAGTACCAATTTTCGGGGATTCACAGCATGCAACGAGTTCTCACACATCATAATATCCTGCTATATGACCCGTTTTCAAACAATTAAAAAGCCGGAAATATCCGTTAGAGGCCGAAAGTGTACAGAACTCGATGCTCCGTATACTCGTTGTAATGGAAGTACCAATTTTCGGGCATTGGCAGCGTGCAACGAGTTCTCACACATCATAATATCCTGCTATATGACCCGTTTTGAATCTATTAAAATGCCGGAAGTGGCCGGAAAAGGCCGAATATGTACAAAACAGGACTCTCCGTATGCTCGTTGTAATGGAAGTACCAGTTTTGGGGGATTGGCAGCGTGCAAAGAGTTCTCACACATCATAATATCCTCCTATACGGCCCATATTGAAACAATTAAAAAGCCGGAAATGGCTAAAAAGGTTGCACATGTATGGTACAGGATTCTACGTATGCTCGTTGTATTGCTACTACCATTCTTCGAAGGGTTCCTGCGTGCTACCCGTTCTTGCACATAATAATTGCCTGCTATATAACCTGCTTTGAATTAATTAAAATGACGAATCTGGCCGGAAAAGGCCTAATATGTAGAAAACAGGATTCTCCGAATGCTCGTTGTAATGGAAGTACCAATTTTCGGGGATTCACAGCGTGCAACGAGTTCTCACACATCATAATATCCTGCTATATTACCCGTTTTGAAACAATTAAAAAGCCGGAAAAAGCTAAAAAGGCCAAAAGTGTACAGATCAAGACTATCCGTAATATCGTTGTAATGGAAGTGCCATTTTGAAGGGATTGGCAGCGCGCAACGTGTTCTTACATATCATAATATCCTGCTATTCGGCCAGTTTTGAAGCAATAACAAAGCCGGAGAAGGCTAAAAAGGCCGTACACGTATAGTACAGGATTCTCTGTATGCTCGTTGTAGCGGCACTGCCATTCTTCGAAGGGTTCCTGCGCGCAACGTGTTCTCACACATCATAATATCCTCCTATACGGCCCATTTTGAAACAATTAAACAGCCGGAAATGGCTAAAAAGGCCGTACAATTATGGTACAGGATTCTACGTAAGCTCTTTGTATAGGCACTACCATTCTTCGAAGGATACCTGCGTGCAACCTGTTCTTGCACATCATAATTTCCTGCTATATGACCCGTTTGAATCCATTAAAATGCCGGAAGTGGCCGGAAAAGGCCGATAATGTACAAAACAGGATTCTCCGTATGCTCGTTGTAATGGAAGTACCATTTACGGTGTGCTTGTGCGCGTCAATCCGTTCTTGCACATTACAATATCCTGCTATATGACCCGTCTTGAATCAATTAAAATGCCGGAAGTGGCCGGAAAATGCCGAATATGTACAAATCAGGATTCTCCGTATGCTCGTTGTAATGGAAGTACCATTTTTGGGGGATTGGCAGCGTGCAACGAGTTCTCACACATAATAATATCCTGCTATACGGCCCATTATGAAACAACTAAAAAGCCGCATATATCCGTTAGAGGCCGATAGTGTACAGAACTCGATGCTCCGTATGCTCGTTGTGATGGAAGTACCCATTTTGGGGGTTTGGCAGTGTGCAACGAGTTCTCACACATCATAATATCCTACCATATGACCCGTTTTCAATCAATTAAAATGCCGGAAGTGGCCAGAAAATGCCGAATATATAGAAAACAGGATTCTCCGTATGTTCATTGTAATGGAAGTACCAATTTTCGGGCATTGGCAGCGTGCAACCAGTTCTCACACATCAAAATATCCTCCTATATGACCCGTTTTGAATCCATTAAAATGCCGGAATTGGCCGGAAAAGGCCGAATATGTACAAAACAGGATTCTCCGTATGCTCGTAGTAATGGAAGTACCAATTTTGGGGGATTGGCAGCGTGCAACGAGTTCTCACACATCATAATATCCTGCCATATGACCCGTTTTCAGTCAATTAAAATGCCGGAAGTGGCCGGAAAATGCCGAATATGTAGAAAACAGGATTCTCCGTATGCTAGTTGAAATGGAAGTACCAATTTTCGGGGATTCACAGCATGCAACGAGTTCTCACACATCATAATATCCTGCTATATGACCCGTTTTCAAACAATTAAAAAGCCGGAAATATCCGTTAGAGGCCGAAAGTGTACAGAACTCGATGCTCCGTATGCTCGTTGTAATGGAAGTACCAATTTTCGGGGATTGGCAGCGTGCAACGAGTTCTCACACATCATAATATCCTGCTATTCAGCCAGCTTTGAAACAATTAAAAAGCCGGAAAAGGCTAAAAAGGCCAAAAGTGTACAGATCAAGATTATCCGTAATATCGTTGTAATGGAAGTGCCATTTTGGGGGGATTGGCAGCGCGCAACGTGTTCTTACATATCATAATATCCTGCTATTCGGCCAGTTTTGAAACAATAACAAAGCCGGAGAAGGCTAAAAAGGCCGTACGTGTATAGTACAGGATTCTCCGTATGCTCGTTGTAGCGGCACTGCCATTCTTCGAAGGGTTCCTGCGCGCAACGTGTTCTCACACATCATAATATCCTCCTATAGGGCCCATTTTGAAACAATTAAACAGCCGGAAATGGCTAAAAAGGCCGTACATTTATAGTACAGCATTCTCCGTACACTCGTTGTATTCGCACTACCAGTCATCGAAGGGTTCCTACGTGCAACCCGTTCTTGCACATTACAATATCCTGCTAGGTGACCCGTCTTGAATCAATTAAAATGCCGAAGCTGGCCGGAAAAGGCCGAAAGTGTACGGTACTCGATTATCCGTATGCTCGTTGTAATGGAAGTACCAATTTTCGGGGAGCGGCAGCGTGCAACGAGTTCTCACACATCATAATACCCTGCTATTCAGCCAGCTTTGAAACAATTAAAAAGCCGGAAAAGGCTAAAAAGGCCAAAAGTGTACAGATCAAGATTATCCGTAATATCGTTGTAATGGAAGTGTCATTTTGGGGGGATTGACAGCGCGCAACGTGTTCTTACATATCATGATATCCTGCTATTCGGCCAGTTTTGAAACAATAACAAAGCCGGAGAAGGCTAAAGAGGTCGTACATGTATAGTACAGGATTCTCCGTATGCTCTTAGTATAGGCACTACCATTCTTCGAAGGATGCCTGCGTGCAACCTGTTCTTGCACATCATAATTTCCTGCTATATGACCCGTTTTGAATCAATTAAAATGCCGGAAGTGGCCGGAAAAGGCCGAAGATGTACAAAACAGGATTCTCCGTATGCTCGTTGTAATGGAAGTACCAATTTTCGGGGATTAGCAGTGTGCAACGAGTTTTCACACATCATAATATCCTGCTCTACGGCCCATTTTGAGACAATTAAAAAGCCGGAGTTATCCGTTAGTGGCCGAAGGTGTACAGAACTCGATGATCCGTATGCTCCTTGTAATGGAAGAACCAATTTTCGGGGATTGGCAACGTGCAACGAGTTCTCACCCATCATAATATCCTCCTATACGGCTCATTTTGATAAAATTAAAAAGCCGGAAATGGCTAAAAAGGCCGTACATGTATAGTATGTATTCTCCGTACGCTCGTTGTATTCGCACTACCATTCATCGAAGGGTTCCTGCGTGCAACCTCTTCTTGCACATCATAATTTCCTGCTATATGACCCGTTTTGAATCCATTAAAATGCCGGAAGTGGCCGGAAAGGGCCGAATATGTACAAAACAGGATTCTCCGTATGCTCGTTGTAATGGAAGTACCAGTTTTGGGGGATTGGCAGCGTGCAAAGAGTTCTCACACATCATAATATCCTCCTATACGGCCCATATTGAAACAATTAAAAAGCCGGAAATGGCTACAAAGGCCGTACATGTATGGTACAGGATTCTACGTATGCTCGTTGTATTGCCACTACCATTCTTCGAAGTGTTCCTGCGTGCAACCCGTTCTTGCACATAATAATTGCCTGCTATATAACCCGCTTTGAATTAATTAAAATGACGAATATTTTCCGGAGAAGATCTAATATGTACAGTACTCGATTCTCCGTATGCTCGTTGTAGCGGAACTACCATTCTTCGAAGGGTTCCTGCGAGCAACGTGTTCTCACACATCATAATATCCTTCTATACGGCCCATTTTGAAACAATAAAAAAGCCGGAAATGGCTAAAAATGTCGTACATGTATAGTACAGTATTCTCCGTACGCTCGTTGTATTCGCACTACCATTCATCGAAGGGTTCCTGCGTGCAACCCGTTTTTGCACATTACAATATCCTGCTATATGACTCGTCTTGAATCAATTAAAATGGCGGAAGTGGCCGGAAAAGGCCGAAGATGTACAAAACAGGATTCTCCGTATGCTCGTTGTAATGGAAGTATCAATTTTCGGGGATTAGCAGTGTGCAACGAGTTCTCACACATCATAATATCCTGCTGTACGGCCCATTTTGAGACAATTAAAAAGCCGGAAATATCCGTTAGAGGCAGAAAGTGTACAGAACTCGATGCTCCGTATGCTCGTTGTAATGAAAGTACCAATTTTCGGGGATTGGCAGCGTGCAACGAGTTCTCACCCATCATAATATCCTCCTATACGGCCCATTTTGAAACAATAAAAAAGCCGGAAATGGCTAAAAAGGTCGTACATGTATAGTCAGTATTCTCCGTACGCTCGTTGTATTCGCTCTACCATTCATCGAAGGGTTCCTGCGTGCAACCTGTTCTTGCACATCATAATTTCCTGCTATATGACCCGTTTGGATCCACTAAAATGCCGGAAGTGGCCGGAAAAGGCCGATTATGTACAAAGCAGGATTCTCCGTATTCTCGTTGTAATGGAAGTACCATTTACGGTGTGCTTGTGCGCGTCAATCCGTTCTTGCACATTACAATATCCTGCTATATGACCCGTTTTCAAACAATTAAAAAGCCGGAAATATCCGTTAGAGGCCGAAAGTGTACAGAACTCGATGCTCCGTATACTCGTTGTAATGGAAGTACCAATTTTCGGGCATTGGCAGCGTGCAACGAGTTCTCACACATCATAATATCTTGCTATATGACCGGTTTTGAATCAATTAAAATGCCGAAACTGGCCGGAAAAGGCCGAAAGTGTACGGTACTCGATTCTCCGTATGCTCGTTGTAATGGAAGTACCATTTTTCGGGGAGCGGCAGCGTGCAACGAGTTCTCACACATCATAGTACCATGCTATTCAGCCAGCTTTGAAACAATTAAAAAGCCGGAAAAGGCTAAAAAGGCAAAAGTGTACAGATCAAGATTATCCGTAACATCGTTATAATGGAAGTGCCATTTTGTGGGGATTGGCAGCGCGCAACGTGTTCTTACATATCATAATATCCTGCTATTCGGCCAGTTTTGAAACAATAACAAAGCCGGAAATGGCTAAAAAGGCCGTACGTGTATGGTACAGGATTCTCCGTATGCTTGTTGTAGCGGAACTGCCATTCTTCGAAGGGTTCCTGCGTGCAACCTGTTCTTGCACATCATAATATCCTCCTATACGGCCCATTTTGAAACAATTAAACAGCCGGAAATGGCTAAAAAGGCCGTACAAGTATGGTACAGGATTCTACGTAAGCTCTTTGTATAGGCACTACCATTCTTCGAAGGATTCCTGCGTGCAACCTGTTCTTGCACATCATAATTTCCTGCTATATGACCCGTTTGAATCCATTAAAATGACGGAAGTGGCCGGAAAAGGCCGATAATGTACAAAGCAGGATTCTCCGTATTCTCGTTGTAATGGAAGTACCATTTACGGTGTGCTTGTGCGCGTCAATCCGTTCTTGCACATTACAATATCCTGCTATATGACCCGTTTTCAAACAATTAAAAAGCCGGAAATATCCGTTAGAGGCCGAAAGTGTACAGAACTCGATACTCCGTATACTCGTTGTAATGGAAGTACCAATTTTCGGGCATTGGCAGCGTGCAACGAGTTCTCACACATCATAATATCCTGCTATTCAGCCAGGTTTGAAACAATTAAAAAGCCGGAAAAGGCTAAAAAGGCCAAAAGTGTACTGATCAAGAGTATCCGTAATATCGTTGTAATGGAAGTGCCATTTTGGGGGGATTGACAGCGCGCAACGTGTTCTTACACATCATGATATCCTGCTATTCGGCCAGTTTTGAAACAATAACAAAGCCGGAAATGGCTAAAAAGGCCGTACATGTGCGGTACAGGATTCTACGTATGCTCTTTGTATAGGCACTACCATTCTTCGAAGGATTCCTGCGTGCAACCTGTTCTTGCACATCACAATTTCCTGCTATATGACCCGTTTGAATCCATTAAAATGCCGGAAGTGGCCGGAAAAGGCCGATTATGTACAAAGCAGGATTCTCCGTATGCTCGTTGTAATGGAAGTACCAATTTTCGGGGATTGGTAGCGTGCAACGTGTTCTCACACATCATAATATCCTGCTATATGACCCGTTTAGAATCAATTAAAATGCCGGAAGTGGCCGGAAAAGGCCGAAGATGTACAAAACAGGATTCTCCGTATGCTTGCTGTAATGGAAGTACCACTCTTCGGGGATTAGCAGCGTGCAACCAGTTCCCACACATCATAATATCCTGCTATACGGTCCATTTTGAAACAATTAAAAAGCCGCAAATATCCGTTAGAGGCCGAAAGTGTACAGAACTCGATGCTCCGTATGTTCGTTGTAATGGAAGTACCAATTTTGGGGGATGGGCAGCGTGCAACGAGTTCTCACACATCATAATATCCTGCCATATGACCCGTTTTCAATCAGTTAAAATGCCGGAAGTAGCCGGAAAAGGCCGAATATGTAGAAAACAGGATTCTCCGTATGCTCGTTGTGATGGAAGTACCATTTTTGGGGGAGCGGCAGCGTGCAACGAGTTCTCACACATCATAATACCCTGCTATTTAGCCAACTTTGAAACAATTAAAAAGCCGGAAAAGGCTAAAAAGGCCGTACATGTATAGTACAGGATTCTCCGTATGCTCGTTGTAGCGGCACTGCCATTCTTCGAAGTGTGCCTGCGCGCAACGTATTCTCACACATCATAATATCATTCTATACGGCCCATTTTGAAGCAATAAAAAAGCCGGAAATGGCTAAAAAGGCCGTACATGTATAGTACAGGATTCTCCGTATGCTCGTTGTAGCGGCTCTGCCATTCTTCGAAGGATTCCTGCGTGCAACCCGTTCGTGCACATCATATTTTCTTGCTATATGACTACAATATATGAATATATGAATACAAAACCAGTCGTTTGGTGAACAATAATGCATTTTGAATGTTAAATTCCTTCAATTGTGCTTGACTAATAGTAAGGAATGAAGTATCTTTCAAAAGAGTATTGTATTTATCTTTTGGTTTCATGTTTCCTGGGGTTGTCCTAGTTTCATCAGGAAGTTTTCAATACTCCTGACATTGTTTGCGCATATCAGTTTGTTTTGTCTCAACAAGAGTATTATCCTCGCAAAATGCAGCCTGTTATCTGTTTTCTGCTCAAATCTTTATTAGAAGCACGTAGATATGGAACAAATTGTTTCTCGATTTTTAATTCATTATATGATACTAATTGTAAAACGTTGTCATTTTCACCGCCTTTTAAAAGCAGACGATTAACATGCTTCAGATATTTCACAACATCTTGTGTCCCACTTCGTTTCGTCTAACATATTAAGTAACGTTCTGAACTTGCTGGTCCAGAAGAGTTTGATTTAAAAATACAAACTTCTTTAAAGCAGCGATACATTAAATAAACTAAACCAGCACTATAGGGTGTAAGATGGTCAAATAATTTTGTCACAAAATGACCACCCTCTCTTACAATCATCAATGCTATTACACATTGACAAAGGTACAGTTGTTTTGAAAGAATTTCTTGTACATTATCTTGTCCTTCTACAGAAAATCCCCCATCAGACATCATAAAATGTACTCCTTTGCCATGGATATCCAACATTATAAGATTTATAAATGCCTCTTGATTATTTGGGTCAAAAACATCACCATTTTCTTTTAGTCCATATTATGGATGATATGTTTCACAAGGTCCCGCATTAAAATCTGCTAATTTGAAATCATTTTCATTCTTTAAAGTAAGACCAAAACCTTTAGCACGCCATTTCTTTCGCCATAGAACATATTCAATACAACCACCTGGTCCAGTACAAACATCTGCAAAATATAACAACTCATTCTCCCCCAAACCTTCTGGTTTAATAAACATAAAGTTACATGCCCTATATATATTCGCCATTTTAACAGCAGCATGACTTAAGAATAATGCACCACGAATTGATTCATAAGAATCACAACGTGTCCTTGCTCGACGCACTTCAACGTTATCCAAATGACCGAGTACTGTTTTTGCATTGATAATATTTTGCACTCTATCTTCACAACGGAAATCAATTTCATCATCTATGATCAATTTTTTAGATCCCCGATGTAACCAGTTCTGCATTTCTTCCAACGTAGGCGTATTGGAAGTTGGATTCCTTATTCATTTCACGTCTTCCACACACATTATTACTTCCTCTGCTGGATTCCATTTATGACCTGAAGCTTCATGTCCAGGAACAGGTTGCTGTCCAAGACCTCTACGATCATGCTGTTTAGGTGCTAGAACTGGCTCTAAACGGCCTTGTTTATTTTTTCCAAGACCGTAGCTTTCTTTATTTTTTTACTGCCCCGCCATCTATATTAACCCGACAGCACAGGATAATACTTGGATTCGTTCTTCCCCAAGTGTAGAATTTATTGACGTCAACAATATATATGTCGGGTTGGCGATAAGGGCGTTTAATGAATCTTTACCGGTGCTGTTCATTGTTGTCGCACAGACGTTTATTACACAAATATGGTTGATACAAGATGGACAAGCGGACGCGGTAACTAGACGTTAATGACAATGACCCTAGGTTCGATATAGAGAATCCACGGTCCACGGGATAACGAATATACTTTGCTTCGAAGTCTAAGTCAGATTCGACTTACTACTCGTGATACAAGGATCGCTTGATTTGCTCTTTGTTAAGACGTAGATTATTCATCGATCGTACAAGCACACTAGGCGTATAGCTAATGAGACTGCCAGAAAGGGAACGACTTTCCGTCACGACGACGCTGCAGAGGAAGACTATGATGGGATGTGCCTAAGGGCACGAGATCATCGGATTCGTCAAAGAAAGCCTCCACACGGCGAGTGAGGGAAATGGGCGTTGCTGTTAATTGGTTAATTTCTATATCGGCGGTTAGCAAAAGATGCTAGCCGCCTTTGAGAGAGAGTTCCTGGCGGGAAGCGTCGCACGTGAGGAAATCTGATCTCCCATATCTTTCCGTCATAGGTGACAGATTTAAGGGCGGATAGAAGAAAGACTGTTTGTCAATCGAAAGGACTAAGTCCTAAGATTTGTAGCGGCTCCTCAGACTATCTGAGCATAAACTGTGAATGATGCATCGGCATCTGGCGATCATCTTACTCAAAGAATGCGGTCTCTGTGTGACGAGCCGCGGAACTGTTACGATGTTTTATTGTCAAGTGTCGGTACTGCCAATTCTTTAAAGGAAAGCCATGTAACTTCATATCTCTGTTAAGCGGAACGTTCATCCCACGACCGTGGCCACGCTTCGGCGACCGATGGTCGCCTCGAGCCCAAAGGCTCATTGTCACAAATTTCGAATGACTGTGTTGGGTTATTACTTAAATGTTACGGTATTGAGGTTTTCCAAGCAACTCCAACGGGGACCCGCTGTCCTTTCATCTCCGACATATATGTAATGTACAAAAATTTATTATAATTTATAATACAGTTTATATTCACATGTAAATTACATTAATTTTCTGACGAACGGAATTTGAGAAAGGTAAAGATGGCGACCAGTGCCGCCGATGCGGTACTAACCCTACATCCGGTTGACATCAACACACAAAGGCGTCCCTACACAATGACGCTCACGATTCAAATCCTTTCTCGAAATTTTAACGTTTCAGTGGAAAACTTATCGTTCTTGTAATATCCATCTGACAGAGATGTACAATTTATGATAGAATAATACATGTAAATTTCGTAGCTGAGAATTATTGGAAGTTTCTCATTTAATTCATAGTAGCAATAATCTTTTCTAACGAAATAAGCCATTTACTTATCGTTCTGGTTTGTACTATGACATTTATATTGTAATAGCAATGTGAATATGAGGCAATCTGAACGCAGAATTACTATTTCAAATCACTTCGCCCATATTCCTTAAGTTGTTTATAAGTGATTCGTGTATGACCTGTGTTCTTTCTGTCCATACTGCGGCGAAAACATAACTTTTATTTAAACGAAATCAACCATGTTATAGAATCAATCGCGAGACACCGTCCGAGCCCGGCGCTACATCGCGGGAGCCTGTCCTCCTCGTTCTGCCTTTCCCCGCATGCTTACAGACTGACGGAGCGTCATACTCGATTTTGTGATGGCGTGAACGTTTTTGAAATATGTCATAACGTTACCAAACCCACTAGAACTATAAATTACTTTCCCACAGTACTTCGATTCATTCTATATTTTGGATAGTTCACAAGTACCTATACTTCAGCACAAGGGATATATATTTCATTATAGAAGTCCCGAATCAAGTATTGACTTTAGGAGATAATGGATTGTAGCCTTAAGTACTGAAACTTATTCTGTTATGGGAGCAACTGCCACAAATAGGAATCTAATCATACTAACTAAAGACAAATTCTATCGACGAAATATTTAGCATGTAATTATAATATAAATTATACAATCATATAGTATAGTTTAATGTCATCATTAATTTCTACATTCATACAATACCGCATATAATTTGCAAATGTATATTTTATACCAAATAGTATTGCAATTGTGCTACACGGAAGACAAACTTATTAATTCCATTTTCTCAAACATCAAACATCAAACATCAAACAACTGATGTTGGTAAGATTATTATTATTTTATTCTATTTTCAAAGCGTAGGGGGATATGTTCCATAATCTTTTTTGTTAACTAGGGCACTTGCTTTCGAAACCTAGTACTTCTGGAGAAAGATTAACACAAGTAGCAGTGTAGGGTAAGTGTAAGGTAAGTTCCATACGCGGGCCGGAATCCCGTCGGGATCCGAGGCCTTGCGCTCTCCGATCTTCCCGACAGCTCCGGCCAGCTCATCCTCAGTGATCGCGGATTCCGGGCTACAGCCACCTGCAGTGTCCCGTGGTTCCTTCTCCGGCAGCGGTAGCTCCCGCTCTTCGTTTGTCCTGCCCTCCTCCCCGTTCTCCGCCCCCGGGAACAAGGCCCCGACTACTTCCTCCAGGAACTGAGTGTTCATGTTCTCCGTCGCAGGGGGCAACCAAGGGCGTCCCCAGGGATCGGAGTCGAGGGTGGCCAGAATCTCATCCCAGGCTCGTCTCTTCGCCTCTTTGATGGCTTGCTGCAGAGGCCTCCGCGCTTCAAGGTAGGCGTCGTACAAAGAAGCCACCGAAGACTCATCCCCTCGTCGCCTACGCCGAGATCTGGTATATCGGTGCAGGGCGCGGATGGAATTCCGGCATCTTCCGCGGTACGGTCACCTTGGCGGGGAAGTCTCGAAGAGCATCCGCCATCTTTTGGGCCAGTCGCGACGCTTTGCTGCTACCGTCGTGGCCCGCGATCTCGAATGTGAGGGCATCCCTAACCGCTCTCCTCTGTATCATCTTTGCGATGCGAAGGTCGGAGAGATTGATCTCCCTCCTGACCATCGATATTGTGTTTCTATATGTAAAACCGAAGCCATCCCTCACGGTTAGCGCAATCCCGGCGTCCTGGGGGGGGCGACGGGAACGGCCACGCATATTTCTTTTACGCGCGTCCCGCTCGCCAGTGTTTCGCCCCTTTTCGCTCCTGTCGTTGTTCTTTACTCCCGTTCCCCACGCGGTTTCTTTCCCCGTGCCGAGGGGGGCTGGAGGCAGGGTGGCCACCTCGGCGAACGTCCTCCCCTTTAGTCACTTACAATTATTGTTGTTGCAATCCACAGTCCCGGATACCGACATCCCTGTTTGCCGCGATGGCGACTTCCGTTCCACGAATCTCACGTTACTCGATGGCGCGAGGATCGCCTGAAGGAATTGCGCTTCTGGCCTTCAGCCCTTTCGTCTTATTCCTGCCCTCTCTCTTCTCGCGTCGGTGACGTAGCCTTCTGTCTCGTCGCTCGACGACTCGGCAGTTGAGCGCGAGGTGCCACTCGCAGGCCGCAGCCCGGGTGACACGCTTCTTGGCAGTGCCAGCAGCCGGGGGGATCGCATGCTTACGTGCTATCTCACTCTACTATTCCTCTGACTTGCGGAGGAATATAGCGTTGAGTTTCCTCGAGAAGATCTCCGAGTTCTATCGGTCCCTTTCCTATTGCTGTTTCATCGCTCCCCGTCCGAACGGAACGGCAGAGACGGCGTGACTCCAGCCGCGAGTGCGGCGGAGGTAGGGGTGGGGGTCCCATAGCCCCCCTCGCTTGGAACTTTCCTTTTGCCTCCCTCGTTGTGGTGATCGCTCTCGCTCGCCCCACCCCCTTGCACCACCGCGGTCAGTCGTACCATCGTCTTCTGGAGACGACTGATCTCACTCTCCAGAGAGCGCACCCTATCCTCAAGATACGCAGCATCCGCGTGTTCTTGACCGTTGTTCGATCTCACGTCCTTGTCGCTAGTCTCGGTTCCCACGGATACATCCATATACATGTTGTCATCGCCAACACCGCCGTCGTGGTTGCGGAGGCGGCAGAGGCCGTCCACCGTCGTGGCGGCAGCGGCTGTGTCCACTGTACGCTGCTGGAGATCAGCGCCTGACGATTTCGTCCTCCGTCAGGCCTACCTTAACCGCCTCACGAGTGCGCCCCTCATGTTACTGGAGAGGGAGGTGATCCTTTCGACCACTTCCATCTCATTCATAATCCCGGCCGCCGCGGGATCTTGGTCGGAGTATCCGTTTTCGTGCATGAGGGTATCAGATGATAAATTATTACATTTTATCAGATTAAATTATTTGATATAGGAAAATCGATCATTTTATTGTAACATAAAATACAGCTTAGCACGCGACAAAACTAGGGTAAAGTTCTGCTTCTGTCATCAGTATCGCAACGGATGAGTTCCTTAATTAAACAGAGGCATTACGGTTATTATTGTCGTACGTATACCGTCTTCTATTTGTAACACGGTTAACACTGTACCGACCGATAGCCGATTAATCGGTTTATTGTCGCCGACGCTTACCGACCGGTAGTCCATTGCTCGGTATCTTGTCGGCGACACTTACCCACTTTTTGTCGCCGACAATCTTTCTCATTATTCGAGCAGTAATTTGCTATTTAATACTAAGATACCTTGCTCGGTTCCGTCAGTTTCGTTACTTCGCAAGTTCCCATCGTTTTATACCGATGTGAAAAACTTACAGTTCGCGATGATCGAAAAGAATGGTATTGGATAGTCTAAACCGAAACAGAGCCGGCGCCAGGGAGGATCTGTACCTGAGCTGCCGGTAAAGCGTATTTTTCTTCGGTACAATCTCGTTAAAAAAGAATTTTATCATTTGTTTGGAAATGTTTATGGTCTCCAATTTCATTCGTACAACTTTGACATATAAAGAAAGCAATAAAGATAAAGACAAACAAACACAAAAACGAAAACAGAGACGAAAGCAGAAGCTTAACGAAAGAATAATAGGATTAATAACAATAATTTAGTAAAACATTGTCCGATTTATTTTTTCCTTCACGTAATATAAAATATACACGCGCACGTGTATCTCAATGTAAACGACAAAACTGAATTTGTAATAATTCAATCATGAAAAAATTATACAATAGATTTTGATAACATTAGTTAAAATGTAATAGTCCGTTTCTATATATTATAATGTTACTTAGTTTAATGTCATTGTTAATTTATATTATTTGAATCATAATAAATCATAATTATATCGGATTCTTTTTCGAATACATGTCAAGTCATGGATATTGAATGATCCAAAATAAAGAGCGAAATTTAATACTCAGAAACGTGTAATGCATTTATCACAAATATAAAATTGTATACTTTAAATTTCATATAATTGATCGTATTTGATCGTATGAGATAATAACAGAAAATAAAAGAGGACACACACACACATCATTACGATAAATCGAATTGAAAATATCGTTTTCAGTATCAATATCTGTTAATGTCTGTTAATGTTTGAGTACTTTGTTCGATTCTGATCTGCCGTGGTATGTTCTAATTTTCCTATCAGAGTTATATCTGTCATTATTAATCAAATCTGAACACGTTGTATATTGTACAAATATTTTATTTCTTTCTGTAATATTCTAATTAAATGTGTCGTTACGGAGAGTGTTATTCGTTATCAAAAATATAAAACTATTACAAAGAACGCTTATTTATGGAAGATTTCAATCCTCACGAAAGGTTTGGAATTATATCTAAGCACGATTTTATTTTTTATTACTTTTCTATTATTGCATAAGATTTGTTACGTGGGCCGACTCTCTACTTGAACCGAGCCTCACATCGCGGACGAGATGGGAGCCAGATGTCCGCACATCTTTATTGCATACCCTTAAAATTTTCAACGACCGAACATAAATCTTAGAAAACTCTAGCTAAAGTCTTTCAGTTCAAACAAAATTCTTTCTATGAGAGCGTTTTCTAAGGTTTATGGTTTCTGTCTGGAAAACACGTGAAAGTTAGTTTTGCACATGTGCGATGCTTCCTACTGTCAACTCTCCATCGACGGCGGCTAAGACCCTTCCTAGTCCATCGACAGTCTTAGTAACCAATAGAAACAATGTCTATTACCCTCACTTTCCCGGCCAAAAACTGTCATCAACAAATCCGATGATTCCGTGCGTTAGACGCACCCCTCTTTAGGTCTCCACCGACACAGCATCGTCACTTTCAAGTGAGTTCGTGTTCGTCGTCAGAGCAGTCAACCAGTCTATAACGGTACCACTCTTAAATCATTCCGTCTGACTGCATACATCGAGAGCTCTGACGAATAAGGTCGATTAATCCAACGAATTCATCGAGAGACATCGTAAAGTCGGGTAGAACTTCTCTGTGACACATTAACTGTACGTATCGCCAAATACATTGTGACGCTCATATTATTGTATGATTGATTGTTGAATATAGACGATATGTTAACCTGTCAACACAGTGTTATCTTCATTGAACCACCACTGTTATCTTAATCGAAACAAGGAGAACGACTACTTCGCGGCGTCGATTAGACGAATCGTAGCGAGAAATTGCGCCTCTCGCTGACGCGTTTTCCTCGCGACCGCGTCTCTCCGCGAACGATCGTAACATTTCGTCCTTCGAGCCGGATATAGTGGTAAGTGAAAAATGCATACCAGTGACACCCACTATCATACAGCGCCACGTGGATCCAACATAATCAGCAGCGGAAGCGTTACCACTCCAGGGAAGTCAGTAACGTCAAGGGCCGTCACCTGGAAGAGGCATAATTCGATGGATGAAGAACGCAACCACGCAGCCTCCCGTCGCATCTGGACAATCGTCAACAAAACGATATTCAACAACTTCGATCTCACGACAAAACGCGCCACTTTCGCGAAGGATCACCTTCCTCACGAAACGTACGTCACCGACATTCCGCTGCACAGGGACAAGCGACAACCTGTAGTCGGAACAATTTCAGTTTCACTACAACACGAGTGATCTTCGGGGAAAACGCCTTCTTCGCGAACATCACCATATTTCGCTGCACAGTGACTAGCAACAGTTGAACTCACAGCTACAAGGTAAGCTCGTTCATTGCATTATTTTTACAAACCGCTATACAAATGGAAAACAAAGACAGAATTATCTCCTTGCATCGGAGACAAGGTTTCCAAATTAGTCGATTTGCTTGCACACCCAAACGACTCGACGAATACTAACGATGCAGTCAAAAGAACAAGTCCATTTTACGGGGCCACCAGGCATGGATCGAAGACAAGTAGTCAGCAACAGCGCCGACTATTGCAAAAGGAACTAGAACATTAAGGCGAGAGGGAAGACGCTCGCGTTTCCGAAATTTCCGACATATATTACGGTCTGGCAACACGAATACGCACGCTCGCGGATGATACACCGGCAACATCGTCGAAAACCAAGTGCGCGACATCATTATCCGATCAATCTGATTCAACGCTACCAATCGCCTTGAATCAGACAACCTCTAACGCCCGCAGTTTATCGCCTAAACGCGACTTGACGACAACCAAGCTCGAGATATCATTAGCTGAACGACCTGATTCAACGCTACCGATCGCCTTGAATCAGACAACCTCTAACGTTCGCTGTTCCTTGCCTACACGCGAATTGACGACGAACCCTCACGACCCTCTAGATCAGAACGAACCACACCCCGTCCAGGACAACTATTGCCATACACCACCGACTGAGAATATCATATCAAATCTAGTGCTGATCCCGTTGCATGATATACGGAGCTCAACGCATGAAACTCGCAAATCGTCACCTACAAGCGACCTGACGACACCACGTCCGCATCACTCGCATCACAACACTCTGATTCAACGCTACCAAACGCATTGAATCGGGCAAGCACTCACGATCATCTGGATCGCGAGAAAGAAGATCTCACCAGGCGATAATTCGTCGCGGAAATTGATCTCTACGAATTCGTTACAGGATGTCCCATGCCCTAACACGGTAATTCATAATGTAGAGAGTGTCACGTACCAACTTTCCTTTTGCCATGTGGTACGCCAGATGTGACGGTCCTTGTAAAATTCCACGTAGTCCGGACGCCAAGACCTATCCATTGTTCTAGTAACTCGCAGCAGGCCTAAGAAGACGACATAAACCGAATCTGTTCAGTTTCAGTTTTCTTCACTTAAACATTTTCGGTTTACAGATGGTCCTTATGTTTGTTGCACTCGACTCTTACCTAATACGGAGAAAGCGGGTGCCTGGCAAGATAAAACTTTTCCCATAAACAAGGATGCCCACGAGCCATATCTAGCTCTCCTTGTCTTTACTACCTAATTCATTTACCAATGGGCATCGCGGATCGTTACCCTCACTTTTCCACCAAAAAGTGTGGACAACGAATCCGCGTTCTGAGTTCCAAAGGGAACACCCACACCGAGCTTTCTTCTTTGATGGTACGAGACCGTTCAAACAGTTCTATTTCTAATTTCAATCCGGTTCTATTTCTAATTCCAATTCAGTCACAATATTGACCTTTGTAATAAAAACTCTGAGTCTAAAGAATAAAGATTATACTAAAAAATCAACAGTCGTGTAATTACTTAAAAATTACGTGACATTTTGGCGATCCACTGCCAGGATCCATTCGCTTCAGTGAAAACGAAATTACGATTTCGGCGTACGCGCATCATTGAAGATTGAAGGATCAGCGGACCACTGCGAATCTTTGCTACTACGAAGCCCTGCAGCAACTTTCAACGTTCCACTACGGTGAAACTAGACGAGAGGACTACGGTCAGCGCAGAGCAAGCCTACGAATAAGATTCGGAATCTAGAACCAACCAGAGAGGAAACATCCCAGAGACTCCTCAACGGCCATAGCTACTACGGTAAGCTGGAAATCTAGATTCATTTGTACATTACCGTACGAGAAAATCAAGTTTCTCAAGCGTTTCGAGCGTTTCGAGCTCAAATAAATAGTTCAGACTCAGTGAATTTAATTAGAATCATGTCTACATCGCGAAAAGACGAAACCGAGACCGTTTCCGCAACCGAAGTTACGGACAATTCGATTCGTGCCACACTCGACGCGATATTGAAACAAAACGCACTTATTATACAACGTCTGGAAGAAGCGAACAATGAAAAGAAGAAGCGTGCGGCAGAGATTAAAGTGCTAAACGACAAAATCTCGAAAATTATGACAGGACACAACGTTAGTACGAAACCAAGCTCTCTGATTACCGTGGACGAAGTTACTACCGCGAGAGACAGAACTCCACCACCGTCCGCTCCAATTCAGTCAGAAGCAGATAACTACCTCTCCTACGAAGATCGTTCACCGCAATTCGCCTCTCCGAGGTTACGGGCCAAAGACGCGGTAGCATGTTTACCACAGCTAAACGGCGAAGACGATATCGGAGTGGAAGAGTTCATACGTGAAGTGCGCGAAGTGCGAGCATTGTGTTATGAACCGACAGTATCGCTCAAGATGATCAAGTCCGGTAAAATTACTGGTAAAGCCGCAATGGCCATTTGCAATGTACCAATCCGCGAATACGGACACCGGTACGATGCCCTAAGACGAAACGTAGCGACCCAAGCCTCCATTAGGGAACAACAAGATCAGCTACGCGAAACGATACAGGGACACGACGAAAGTGTTCAGAGCTACATTATCAGGTTCCGCAGAGTGCTTAATAAACTACAGTGTAGTGTAACGAACGAGTACTATGACGAAATCAGTAGGCGTACAATGAACGACAGAATCTTAAGAGACTCCGTAACAGACTTCATCCGAGGGCTAAAACCCGAAATAGGACGGATATTACTCGGTTATCCACCGTACAACATCGCCGAAGCCGAAAAGAGAGCCTCCGAGATCGAGCGATACTTCAGGGAAGATAGAAATCGACAACCAAGACCAAGGAACTTCCAGCAAGCCGAACGAATGCCACTCGCCCAAAGGACTCAAATGAAATGTTTAAAGAATAACCGAATCGGACATTTCTCCAATCAATGTAAAAATTATCAAACACCCAGTCAATTTCCGAGACCACCACAATCTCGAGACACAAGGAAGAAACAGAGGAACAAATAAACCAGACATACGAATTAACGCCACAACAGGAAGACTACCCACAGTACTTTTACGATCCGACGGACAACGATATGCTTTATCAATGGTGGTGAGTGCCCAGCCAAAACAACCAATTTTATCGAAAAGTCAAACACGAATTATTTAAAATGTAATACTAGAAAAAAAAAGATATTTTTGTTACTATGAACATATAAAATCCGTTGAATAACGATTATTATATTTTCAATATTGCGTATATTTCTCGGAAAATTTCTAGAACTATTGATACATTAAGTACATTACATTGATGCGGTATAAAAAGAGTATACATAAAGTTCCATACTCTAGAAGCATTTAACAAACAAATAATTTTACATTATGGATATTGATGGATATTTGTTCTTTTAGTATTTACAGATAAGTTAACATTACAAGGACATTGTTTTTGAATTTTATTTTCACTCAAATCTTTAAGCGTTGTATATTCTAGAATATTATTAGTTGATGCAATCATACAACAGAAATTTGTGTTTTATATCAAAATATTTAATATTATTTAGCATAAAATCAACTAAAGTTGTCAGGTATTGTTAATAAATTTGAATTTTTATATTATCCATCATTCTAAGACAAACTGTATAGTTTAAATCATTGTTAATTAGTTATTTTGGGAACAATTATAAGTTGGTAACATATTATTTGTACAATTTCAATGTCAACATAGAAATAACAAAATTTTAGTTGATAGATTATCATAAGATAATGATCATATATTCTCAAAGAAGATACATTCTATTAATGAGTTAAGTACTATACTGCCACATGTAATTTTATTCGCAAGTAAATGTATAAATAATATGTTTAAACCAAAAATGATTAATAATAATAATATTTAATATAAAGGAATTAGAGTAGAAATTTGAGACAAGGATCTTATAATGCCTAGAGATTATAACTATAATATGTACCAAGTATTAAGCTCAGTAAGTGATGTTTCTTCTACTATTGAAACAATATCTGTAGACTGGAACATGAATTGTGGATAACTGATTTCACATTATTATTACAGTAAAAATTACAATGCCCTTATTATTGAATAACACAAAGTTTCAATACAAGTTTGTTTTACTTAAGTAGAATTTAAAATGGACAAATATATGTTAATAAAAGGTGTATTCATGGCTTTGTACAATATTCACATTCATATTAATGCATTACAGAGATAGATTAAAGTTGAAATGAAATATTTGATGAAACATGTGTATGTATTTAAAGTTGCACTCCGAATCGATATTTTTTTTATATATACAAGAGTCGGAAAGGCGTACTATATAATGTAGGCTTCAGTATAGTATTTGTAGGATGCTTAAAAAAAAAAAAAAAAAAAAAAAAAAAAAAAAAAAAAAAATACAATTCGATGATCCAATATGTAAACTTCTTGATGCCTGATGACATAATCACGTTGTAAATTGATTGAAATTATCAAAATAATAAATAATAAAAATCATAAAGCCGCAATCAGTCTTCAAAGAAGGAGACTCCGTATTAGTACACAACGATCATAAAAGACACAAACTTGATGTGGAATGGTTGGGACCGTACACGATTGATAAAGTATGTACTCCATACTATTTAATTCAAGAAAAAAAAAATACATGGGAATCGTTTAAAACCCTACTTTCCAGGTCGACACTTCTCTTTGCCAGAATAACCATTTATGTATCAATCTAACCTTTTCTTTTCGCCGAAATGAAATCTTAGTTAACAGTTCCACCAACACCCAACACCTGTACCTCAACCAATACATGCCACCCCCAAAGAGAAGAGGAATCAGCTGCAATTTCAAATCACATCGAGTGCGATTTCACAAAGGGCCTCCTGAAGAAAACTTGAGGGACCAAGTTCAATCTAAGGAGGGGGGAATGTCACGTACCAACTTTCCTTTTGCCATGTGGTACGCCAGATGTGACGGTCCTTGTAAAATTCCACGTAGTCCGGACGCCAAGACCTATCCATTGTTCTAGTAACTCGCAGCAGGCCTAAGAAGACGACATAAACCGAATCTGTTCAGTTTCAGTTTTCTTCACTTAAACATTTTCGGTTTACAGATGGTCCTTATGTTTGTTGCACTCGACTCTTACCTAATACGGAGAAAGCGGGTGCCTGGCAAGATAAAACTTTTCCCATAAACAAGGATGCCCACGAGCCATATCTAGCTCTCCTTGTCTTTACTACCTAATTCATTTACCAATGGGCATCGCGGATCGTTACCCTCACTTTTCCACCAAAAAGTGTGGACAACGAATCCGCGTTCTGAGTTCCAAAGGGAACACCCACACCGAGCTTTCTTCTTTGATGGTACGAGACCGTTCAAACAGTTCTATTTCTAATTTCAATCCGGTTCTATTTCTAATTCCAATTCAGTCACAATATTGACCTTTGTAATAAAAACTCTGAGTCTAAAGAATAAAGATTATACTAAAAAATCAACAGTCGTGTAATTACTTAAAAATTACGTGACAAGAGCAACGTGACAAACTCCGTCAATGATACCGAGGTCAATCTGAAGTCGAAACAAACGGCAAACTCTCCGGCATCCGCGATGTTCGATTATATCCAGGAACAGGTTCTCCTCGATCCACACTTCGACGGTTAATAACCTATCCTGCATCACGTCACCTGTAACAACTGAATCAAATATCATATCGGAAACTCAATCTGCGGAAAATCACCTGAAGACTCCTCCTCCGCCACGGCCGAGAGAGGCTACACATGCGAGTGATCCGAATCGGAATGATCTCCACATTATTGCTGCCATCGCGACATCGGGCAATTCCCTGAATACCACGTTCAATCTGACGCCGACCTTGGCTCCATCAAAACCAGGACAGCCTCCAATGTCTAAACCATCACAATACGATGAACCTTCAAAAAAAACAAACTGGTTCATCTGGCCTACCTCCGATGAACTCACCAGGCAGGCTGCATCATCGAATTTCCTGCACTATCTCAGCCTGAGGACACACATCAGAACGGATCTTAATCTAATGATGACCTACACAGAACACAACTTCCCTCAGACACCGAGATCAGGCGTAGAACCGCGGGTTAGGCGGAACCATCGGACGCGCTCCCTAACAATACAGCGATATCAAAAGGACAACTCCATAATAATACAGAACCGGTTAACCAGCAACGCCATGAAGCAGGATGGCTACAGATGCCTGCAACTGTTAGTCGTAACTCACTGTATCCAATGCGGTGGAAGGAGTTGAACCAAACAGAAGGTGAGACGGCCCTTTTTTGCGCTAGGAGGGGAAAATGCTGTTACGCATACTATTATCAATACTCAATATTATCAATGCAAAAACAGTACTCGGACATTTGAATAACGTTGAAGTGCGTCGAGCAAGGACACGTTGTGATTCTTATGAATCAATTCGTGGTGCATTATTCTTAAGTCATGCTGCTGTTAAAATGGCGAATATATATAGGGCATGTAACTTTATGTTTATTAAACCAGAAGGTTTGGGGGAGAATGAGTTGTTATATTTTGCAGATGTTTGTACTGGACCAGGTGGTTGTATTGAATATGTTCTATGGCGAAAGAAATGGCGTGCTAAAGGTTTTGGTCTTACTTTAAAGAATGAAAATGATTTCAAATTAGCAGATTTTAATGCGGGACCTTGTGAAACATATCATCCATAATATGGACTAAAAGAAAATGGTGATGTTTTTGACCCAAATAATCAAGAGGCATTTATAAATCTTATAATGTTGGATATCCATGGCAAAGGAGTACATTTTATGATGTCTGATGGGGGATTTTCTGTAGAAGGACAAGATAATGTACAAGAAATTCTTTCAAAACAACTGTACCTTTGTCAATGTGTAATAGCATTGATGATTGTAAGAGAGGGTGGTCATTTTGTGACAAAATTATTTGACCATCTTACACCCTATAGTGCTGGTTTAGTTTATTTAATGTATCGCTGCTTTAAAGAAGTTTGTATTTTTAAATCAAACTCTTCTGGACCAGCAAGTTCAGAACGTTACTTAATATGTTAGACGAAACGAAGTGGGACACAAGATGTTGTGAAATATCTGAAGCATGTTAATCGTCTGCTTTTAAAAGGCGGTGAAAATGACAACGTTTTACAATTAGTATCATATAATGAATTAAAAATCGAGAAACAATTTGTTCCATATCTACGTGCTTCTAATAAAGATTTGAGCAGAAAACAGATAACAGGCTGCATTTTGCGAGGATAATACTCTTGTTGAGACAAAACAAGCTGATATGCGCAAACAATGTCAGGAGTATTGAAAACTTCCTGATGAAACTAGGACAACCCCAGGAAACATGAAACCAAAAGATAAATAGAATACTCTTTTGAAAGATACTTCATTCCTTACTATTAGTCAAGCACAATTGATGGAATTTAACATTCAAAATGCGTTATTGTTCACCAAATGACTGGTTTTGTATTCCATGTGGTACAAAGCCAAGGCCTCATGATGACAAGAATAACGCTACATTTTATATGGGCATGGGAAGGAATAACGTCTATAGATATATAAAGAATTCTTGGGTTCGAGACGATGACATTGGCATAAAATTACCACCAAATACACATGTATACGCAGAAGTTGTATATGGTATGACTAAGGAGTTTATACATCAGCAAAAAGTACCTGCATTGCATATTATAGATGCATCCTACTTAGGAGGAGGAGGTGACAATGGTACAAAATATTCGAGGAGCAGGTAAGCAAATGAATCTTATTGAATTCAATAATAAACTTATAGATTTCCAGAAATGAAATGTTTTTGGAAGGGGTACTTTTATGTAATACTAACGTGTGACTCTTTTTTAAAGGAACGAGGATACAAAGTTGTTCTGCGAAGCTTTGTGGGAACCAGAAAGAAACAATTGTACACGAATACGTGCCACCGAATCATTTCCAGTTGGTTCATATATATCTGAGAACTTGCGAGTAACACAGTGTAAAATGAAAAATAATTGCGATGCCTTAGTATAAGAAATTCCAGAAAAGGCTCTAGATGTTAATGGTTATAACAAGGACAAATTATATTTCATACCACATAGTGTAATATTTCTAAGAAGCACGGTAAATCCTTGGAATCGGTATGCCAGTAAAACACATTCAATTACGTATGTATTTAATTGCAAAATAAACGGGAAGATGTTCGACCTTCATAGTCCATGTTCAGCAGAAGCAAGTTCCATTGCATCTTTTAAATGTCGCCTTATTTTTCTTTGGCCTAATGATCCCTCACTTACTATAAACAGATTTGCAAAATTTATTGAAGACAATTGTCCTGTACACAATGCACGCTTAAAATATTAAAACTACAGAATGTACATATATTGATACGCGACTTGAGCCGCATAGAAGTCAAACAGATTAATTCCGTTCGATTTACTGTTGTTTCAAATATGAAATACTTATGATATATTTTAGTATTTAGTATTATATTTCTATATAAGTACAGGTAATATCGGAAGATGGAATTAATAAGTTTGTCTTCCGAGTGGCACAATTGCAATACTATTTGGTATAAAATATACATTTGCAAATGTTATGCGGTATTGTATGAATATAGAAATTAATGATGACATTAAACTATACTATATGATTGTATAATCTATATTATAATTACACGCTAAATATTTCGTCGATAGAATTTGTCTTTAGTTAGTATGATTAGATTCCTATTTGTGGCAGTTGCTCCCATAACAGAATAAGTTTCAGTACTTAAGGCTACAATCCATTATCTCCTAAAGTCAATACTTGATTCGGGGCTTCTATAATGAAATATATATCCCTTGTTCTGAAGTATAGGTACTTGTGAACTATCCAAAATATAGAATGAATCGAAGTACTGTGGGAAAGTAATTTATAGTTCTAGTGGGTTTGGTAACGTTATGACATATTTCAATAACGTTCACGCCATCACAAAATCGAGTATGACGCTCCGTCAGTCTGTAAGCATGCGGGGAGATGCAGGACGACGAGGATAGCCTCCCGCGACGTAGCGCCGGACACGGACGGTATCTCCGGACGGGTATGAGCGGAGACGATGCGGATAATTGCCCCCAGGTTACGACACCTATTTCACGATGTCAGAGGGAGGGAGCTTCTCCTCGGATAAAGCGCATGGTGAGGCTGGCACTGCTTCTGAGGGGCGGCACGACCGACATTCTCATCATCCTCGTATCAACCGATGCTCTTATGGAATGAAGTGGGCAAGCTCTTCGAAAGAAACTTTGCCGCCCGTCCTGAGACCCACTTGTCAGAGCGAGTGCACCGTTAACACGAAAGCCGGTACGGCTTTCTCACGAAGGCGGCCAAGACCCTTTCTAGTCCACAGATAGAGTGTAACGCGGTACACGACTGAGCGTCAATGTGAGTTACATTGTCGATATTTCTGTAGAAAACTGCCGCGGCTGAAACAAATTGCCGTCTCAATGGCACCATTTTATTTCAAGCTTTGCGCTACAGTTCTGAATCATTTTCGTAGGACAAGGCAGTTTCATGTTCTCGCAAAATCAAACTGTCGAATTAAGGTACATACTATCAATTACAGTCTAATACATTTTAGCGGTTCAACATCGATAGGACGATTTCGCATCGAAATTTTCGGAGGACCACGTAACCTTCCAACGACGACCTTCGTACGAGCAGTGGATAAGCCTACTTCGTATCGTAGGTTCCTCGCACCTCGTACTCCTGGATTGTTGCTCGGCAGCTTTAGCGGCTGTTGTTCCGAGAAACTCCATCCTGACCCCCTTTCTCGTACGCCGGATGTGACTTCTTGCTGTCCGCCGAAGACACTTGTCGGATCTGCATATGTTCAACCATTTGCGCGAGACAAGCGCGGCGCTCTGCAGGGAGGAGGGATCCAATTTTCGAAGTATCAGGTGCGAAACCTCCAGTGGTAGTTCGGAAATGATATCTACCTTGCTTGGCACGAACAGACCAACGACGCGTAATACAGATCTAAAAATTTCCATATTGCTTCCACTGTTGCGCGAGCACGACTGACGGACTGGCTGAGAGTTGTAGCTTATATTTGTGCTTCTCGTCACGGTGGACTGCGAGTTCCGGTTTCGGGTGAGAGCGCTGATCTGTCAGAATCGAGGGCGTTTACATGTAATTTCATATATATATACACTTCCTGGGCCAATGTGTCCCACGATAATTCTTGGGCCCAGCTATATCACGACACTTCATGTATCGTGAAATTCAACGGCAAATATCCTGGCATTTCCGAGGACCACAACGATCCAAACTACAAGGCAGACAACGCACCTTCAACGCAGCGGCCCTTCGGCCGTACCATCGAATTCGCCCTGATGATCACGCCATCATCTATGCAGCCAACACTCCTATGGCAGCAAGCTTCTTCGATCCAAGTGCCACGCAGCTTATCCTACTATCGAGTCAATCAGATCCAACAAAACTCAGACTACCAGCAAACGCCAACGAGTTGGACGACAGCTCCCATTTTTACCTGTACAGAATTTTTGATCGGTATCCTTTGAACGGGGGGAGTATGTTACGTCGCGCGAGAGGGTCCGTGCGACGTCCCTTTCGGTGTGGCCGCCAAGGACTATCGCTAGTTACACTCACCTGCAAGAAACTCAAGGAACCACCATAAACTGAAGCTTTCCAGCTTAACTTCTATTCACACAAGTATTTTGGTTTTATGGATGGTCCTTGGAACGGTCCTTGGGTTTATTGCACACTCTTGCTAATTACGGAGAAAGCAGATGTGCCACGCGAAACAGCTGGGTTTTCCCAAGAACAAGGACACCCATGGGCCATATATGCAAGAGACTTTCTCCTCGTCTTTTGTTTATTAACATTGGGCTATAACCAATGGGCTTCGCCGATCGTTACCCTCACTTTTCTACCGAAAAGTGTGAACAACGAATCCGCGTCCTTAGTTCAGAAAGGGTACACGCACATCGAGCTTATCTCCTAAATAGTACGAGATGGGTCAGGCACTTCTCTTCAACAACTCGGAGAGTTAAGTCAATGCTATTACACTCCTCGGACAGTCAAACATACTTGCTCTAACATACCTCGGACTGTTCCTGCGCTCATCGGCCAGTCACGTCTACTAATTTAACACGGTATCGGCATTCAACGCGCTAACGCTATCAACCCTCGTGTGAAACATTGTACTGTCCGACGACCTCCAAGATTCTATGAATACGATCTACGTGTTGTTAACTGGTGTAAATACACGTATATGAAATAACTGTAGACTACAGGTATTCAAACACAACTACCCCTATTATCCTATAAGAAATAAGGGGATCGCCCTGCTCGCGGTGTCGATGCGTATAATGGTAACGGGAATTTACGACTCCCGTTGACGCGCCTCAACGCGATCGCGTCTCCCCGCGACTGGACGAAGAAACAGCAAGTATATTCCAAAAATGTATATCTGAAGCATATTATATAAATCTGAAATTAAAAAATGTATTACTGATTAATTTTTTATTTTTTAATCGGAAAATATATATTGTTAAACGATTCTTATTTTACTTCCGTTGTATATCTTCAAATTCAAAATCTTCAATTGTTGTAACGCATAGATGATTGTAATTAAGTTATTAATTTCAAATCTGTTTCATAGTTATTCCTTCGTTCATATTAAAATAATTTTATTCTTCTTCGTTAGAAAAAACAGAAAGCTATTCATCCAATAGTGCATGGAATTGCATACAACCAAGACGAAATAGAGAAGGTTACAACATACCATAGTTGTTTTACATCGTGTTTCAATATTCATACAAATGAACTTGTAATCAGGTTCTTTTTATAAGATTTAGTATGTTTAAAAAAAAAATGAAGCGTAATGTAAAGGACTCACATTCATATATAGTTTCAATAAACCAATTTCGTTGGCACTGAGATTACTTTGAAATATAACAGTTCTAAATAGTCTAATTGTCATACATGCATAAATTTTCTCAATATACAAAATTGTTGAACGTTCAATTGAAAATAATACATTCTAAATTATTTTCGCGTTTATCTATCCATGAAAAACGATGATCGTGTCACGTAAAAAATTAAGATAACACAAGAAAACTTGTCAATTTCCGAATAGGAGATTGATTTCTTTATTTTTTTTCTCAATTTGTACAATACCGTGATGATACAATTTCTTTTAGTAGTATTTTAGTTAGTTAGGAAATTTTATTTTAGACTGACTGTCTGCTCTACTGCTCTTACTGAGGAAAACTCGGTGAGGATGTGTCCTTCTGAACGAAGGACACGGATTCGCTGTTTACTCTTTTGGGTAGAATAGTGAGGGTAACGATCCGCGATGCCCATTGGTTATGACCAGTGTTAATAAACATAATACGAGGAGAAAGTCTTCTACAGATTTGGCTCATGGGTGTCCTTGTTCTTGGGGAAAACCCAGCAGTTTCGTAGGGCACATCTGCTTTCTTCGTAATTAGCGAGGATGTGCAATAAACCAACGGATTTTTGGGACCGGCGTAGCTTAATAGTTAATAGATGCGGTTTATGGGGGTTCCTTGGGCCCAATACGGGTCACTGTTGACGATGGGTAGGCCTATGCGGCCCTGACCATAAGGGATGTCGCGCGGACCATGCCTGCTAGAATTTCATCTGTGACATTCCCCCTTCTTAGATTGAACTTGGTCCCTCAAGTTGTCTTCAGAAGACTTTTGTGGAATCGGACTTGACGTGGCTTGAGAATTACAGCTGGTGTCTAATCCTACTATATTAGCAGTGTCGATGTACAAATATCCTTTTACTATGTTTTCTACGAATACAGAGTTTCTTTCTATTGGAGTAATATTTATTTGCTCGGATACTATTCCGGCAAAGAGGAGCGTCGACCCGGAAAGCGATTTCCATGTATTTTTTGCTTTGAATCAAATAGTGTGGAGTACATACTTTATCAATCGTGTACGGTCCTAACCATTCCACATCAAGCTTATGCCCTTTATGATCGTTATGTATTAACACGGAGTCTCCTTTTTTGAAAACTGATTGAGGTTTTATAATTTTACGTTTTTGATCGCGCTGATATCGCTGTTTACTTTTGATCAACGTTTCGCGAGCGTGTTGGAGTCTAGAGTCCCATTCTTTTTTGCGGAACGTGACTTCGTCTGCGTATGTGCGTTGGGGATTCTTGGATATCGTGGAGGGAAGATTGGCTTGGTGTCCGAATGTGAGTTCGAACGGCGTGTAACCAGTGGAGTCGTGTATCATTGTGTTATATGTAAGGCATACAAAGTTAAGTTGATCGTCCCATTCCTCATACGAATTTCGCTGTATCGATTTTAACATGTCTGTCACTACTGCGTGTGTTCGCTCTAATGATCCGTTACTTTGTGGGTGGCAGGATGTCGTTTTGATATGTTTGATTTTGAACGCGTCTTCGTACTGTTGCATCAAACTAGATATAAAATTTTGTCCGCGGTCCGTTAGTATCTTTTTTGGAGCGGAAAAGATGTAAATGTAGTGATTCAAAAGTGCGTTCCAAATTGTTTCCGTTTGCTGAGTTTTTAGTGGCACGAGTATTAAGTATTTTGTCAGTTCGTCATGTATGGATAGAATGTACTGATTGCCTTTCTTCGTTTCTTTCAGTGGGCCTAGTAAGTCCATAGCAATTTTATCGTTTGGTTCGAAGGGTGTGTCGGTGATACAAAGTTCTTCGCGCGGTCTGATACGTGTAGTTTTAGACGTTTGGCAGGTGTCACATGATTCTATATGTTGTTGTATGCGTTTCATCAAATCTGGTACTCTGTGCCGTTCGCGAATACGGTCGTATGTCTTTTGTATACCGGGGTGTCCTACTAAATCGTGATTTTCTTTTAATAATTCGTCTATTTCCTCGTTACTATATGTTTGGATTGGTTCCCATGCAAAATTTAATTCTTTTACGGTGTCGTTCAGGAATAATAAAATTCGTTTGATCTCGTTCTTCTCGGTCTCTGTGAAACTGTCGTCGCCTATACCTATCTTCTCGTTTGTACGAATAATTTCGTTTAATTTAGTTAACCACTCGATTCTGTCGTAATTTCCTAACTCTGTTTTGGATAATTGGTAGAAAGATTTACGGTTCGGAGTCATTTTGAGGATTTTGGGTAACACGTCGGTAGATTTTTCCCAATCGTGATACTTTTTATCGAGTTCTATGTTTGAATCTTCGCGTTGTCTGGTCAAAACATGTATTCTAGATAGTGCGTCAGCTGCAGTGTTATCTTTTCTTTTCGTATATTGTATGTCGTATTCATATTCTTCTAACTTTAATCGCCATCTCATCAACCGTGATGAAGGGTCTTTGCAGTTCTGTAGCCATTTTAGCGCTTGGTGATCAGTTCGGATGAGGAATTTACGGCCTAACAGATATTGTCGGAGGCGTTTCACGGCCCATACTATTGCCAAAAGTTCTTTTTCTATAGTGGAATAATTTTGTTCCAGTGGGTTTAGAGTTCGCGAGATATAACAACATGGATGTCCGTCCTGTGATAAGATCGCACCTATACCTTCGTTACTGGCGTCAGTCGTTAATGTGAATTGTTTTGCAAAGTCTGGGAATTTTAGTACGGGTGATGAACAGAGTTTGTCTTTTAACGTCTGGAATGCTTCCTGGGTTTTATTTGTCGAATGAAATGGTGTGTCCTTTTTTGTAAGTTCGGTCAATGGTTTCGCGATTTTGGAAAAGTTTCTGATGAACTTGCGGTAATAACCTGCTAATCCTAGGAAATATTTGATGTCTGTGGGATTACGTGGCTGTTTGAAATTGCTAACAGCTTCTAATTTTTTGGGATTTGGCTTTACACCTTCGGCGGTTACTATATGTCCGAGATATTCTAATTCTGGTTTAAGAAATTCGCATTTGTCAGGCTGTATTTTGAGTCCGAGTTCGCGTAAGTGTTGCAATACTATCGCGAGGTTACTATTGTGCTCTTCAATAGACTGTCCGAATATTATAATGTCGTCTAAATATACGAAGCAATGTTTATTTATGAGTCCTCTTAGCGCGGTATCCATCATGCGTTGAAATGTTGCAGGTGCATTCTTTAAACCGAATGGCATTCTATTGTAATGATAGTGTCCTTGTGGTGTGGAGAATGCTGTGTATTTCTTGGAATCTGTGTTCATTGGGATTTGGTGGAATCCGGAGGATAAATCGAGGGCTGAGAAGAATTTTGCGTTGCCTAGTTGGGATAGTATGTCGTCTATGTCAGGTAATGGATATGCGTCTTGGTCAGTTAGCTCGTTTATTTTTCTAAAGTTTATTACAATTCGCCATTTCTGTTTCCCTGAGGCGTCTGCCTTTTTTGGTACTACCCAGACTGGTGAATTGTAAGGAGAATCGGATGGTTCTATGATGTTCTTTTGTAGCATTTCGTCAATTTGTCGTTTGATTTCTTCTTTGTGGCATTCAGGCGGTCGGTAAGATTTTGTGTTAATGATTTTATTTTCTTTTAACGTTATTGTGTGTTTGGCAAGGTTAGTGCATGGTAACAAGTCGGTCTCTAAATTGAATACGTCGAGGTAAAACAGCAATATCTTTTCGATTGGTTCACGAAGACTTTTCTCTATATGCGAAAGTCTGACTAAATCTTTGAATGTGGAGATTTGATCGTACGTGTTTGAATTTTCGATAAAATTGGTTATTTTGGCTGGGCACTCACCGCCATTGATAAAGTATATCGTTGTCGGTTTCCCTTCCAGGTAGACTGCTTTTGACACTGCTTGTTTTGGAGGTACGTCGTTTTCCTGTTGCAATAAAAGAATATTATTGTCAAGTTTCAATTGTTGATTCGAGAGTTCCAATTTGAATTTAGATAGGGCTGGTAAACCGAGTATACCGTCTTCTATAATTGGAAAGTTGTCTTCTACTACAAAGAATTCTAGAGTTTTGTCAAATAGTTTTACCAAGGCGTGTTCGTTAGTTTTAAATTTAGAGTGTCCCATCGAGAACTTTCGTTCTTTTGTTATTCTTGGTCGTAATACGCATCTTCGCTTGAGTATATTAATTCCTGCTCTGCTGTCGATGTGGAATTTGTTGTCCGTCGGATCGTAAAAGTACTGTGGGTAGCATTCCTGTTGCGGCGTTAATTCGTAAGTCTGGTCTATTGGTTCCTCTGTTTCTTCATTGTGTGTCTCGAGATTGTGGACTGCCGGTGGTCTCGGAAATTGACTGGGTGTTTGAAAATTCCTACATTGACTAGAGACATGTCCGATTTTATTGCATTTGAAGCATTTTAATCGAGTCTTTTGAGCAAGTGGTATTTGTTCAGTTCGCGGGAAGTTTCTTGGCATTGGATTAGGCGTTGGAGTTAGTTTTCTAATGATTGTGTTGGGATTATTGGTCGTTAGTCGTCTCTGCTCGGGGAGTCGTAATCGTTCCATTGGTTTTGGTCGTCGGTTTCGATCTTCCCTGAAGAATCGCTCGATGTCGGTGGCTTTTTTTCGGCTTCAAGAATATTGTATGGTGGATTGGCGAGTAGTAATTGTCCTATTTCGGTTTTCAGGCCTCGAATAAAATCGGTTACGGAGTCTCTTAAAATCCTGTCATTCATAGCTCGTCTAGTAATTTCGTCACGGTATTCGTTCGTTGCACTATATTGTAGCTTATTAAGTGCTCTACGGAACCTGATGATGTAACTTTGCACGCTTTCGTCGTGACGCTGTCTCGTTTCGCGTAGCTGGTGTTGCTGTTCCCTAACGGAGTCTTGGGTGGCTACGTTTCGTCGTAGGGCATCGTAAAGGTGTTCGTATTCGATGATTGGTATATTACGGATGGCCATTGCTGCTTTACCCGTGACTTTCCTGATTTTGATCATTTTTAATAATAGCGTTGGTTCGCTACACATGACTCGTATTTCACGCACTTCGCGTATGAATTCCTCTACTCCGATATCGTTTTCGCCGTTTAACTGTGGAATGCATGTCATCGCGTCTTTGGCCCGTAAGCTCGGAGAAGGGAGTTGCGGTGGACGATCTTCGTAAGCGGGATGATTGTCTGCTTCTGTTCGAATCGGAGCGCATGGTGGGGAAATTCTATCTCTCGCGGCAACAGATTCGTCCATGGTAATAAAGGATCCTACCTCTGTAATAATGTCGTGTCCGGTTTTTATTTTGGAGATATTTTTGCCTAATAGTTCTATTTCCGCTGTACGCTTCTTATTTTCACTGTCGGCTATCCGTTGTGTCTCTTCTATACGTCGCGTAAGAAGTTCAATTTGTTTGGTAAAGTTCTCGCTTTGCTTTTGTATCGCGTCGAGTATACTACGAATCGAATTATCCGTAACTCCGGTTGCGGAAACGGTTTCGGTTTTATCTTTTCGCGATGTTGACATGATTTTAATAAAACTTAACGAGTATGAAATATCGTTACTTCTTGGCATCGAAACGCTTGAGAAACTTGGTTTTCTCGTACGGTAATGTACAATTGAATCCAGATTTCTAGCTTACCGTAGTATCTATAGCCGTTGAGGAGGTTTTTCCTCTCTGGTTGCTTCTGGATTCCGAATCTTATTCGCACCCTTGCTCTGCGCTGACCGTAGTCCTCTCGTCTGGTTTCGTTGTAGCGAAACGTTGAAAGTTGCTGCAGGGCTTCGTAGTACCAAAGATTCGTAGTGGTCCGCTGATCCTTCGATCTTCAATGATGCGCGTACGTCGAAATCGTTATTTCGTTTACACTGAAGTGAATGGATCCTGGCAGGATCGCCAAAAATGTCAAGTAAAAATTAAGAAAAAACCAAGAAACTTGTTTTTTTTGTGAACAGGAGATTTTTGTGAATTATCAGTCCGGTCGCATTATGTGAATTATCAGTCCGAGCGTAATGACATGATGGACCATTTTCGATCTCGCACCTAGACGGCTCTCACTTCTCTGGATCATGTTACCACACTGAGCTTTTGTTCAAACACTATGTTAGATGTTATGACTATAGTGCTAACGATACTTGAATTGAATTCGGTAACGGTGTGTTGATCTCGCATTTAATTTCTTTGGGCCACATGACCACCCGTAAGCGTATGTGAACCATTATGCTCGATCCTACACCTGATTACCACGCTAGACATGTGTGAAAACATTGACCTTCGTCGTATCGCCACACTGGGCATATGCAAACTCTATCTGCTAAGTGCCGTGGTCAGAATGATCCTCTGAGACCGAGGTACTCGCATCGTCATGGTCACTGTTCTCGTCATCACCGCAAACGTCCAACTCAGTAGGAACGCGACTATCTGGCATTTTCTTTAACCTATCATGGCTGTATTTATATGACCGTTTGCCGTCTAGTCTTTTTAAAATGTACCTATCTCCTTCCAAAATTTCCGCTATCACAAATGGACCCCTAAATTTCGGATCTAGTTTCGTTTGATTCCTTTCCTCGTTTTTCTTTAATACAAAGTTACCGAGATTGAATTTAACTACTTTGGCTTTCGTTTTATCGAATCTTTCCTTATCATACTTAGCGCTATCTTCCATATTTCGTATGGCCTGTTGTCTTACGTTGGAGATGTCCATTTCCTTTTCCTCGGTGTTTTCGGGTAGTAGTAACCCGTAGGGTCTTGCTGTTTTACCAATTAATAGTTCTAGCGGACTCGATTTAGTTACACGATTGGTGGTGCAATTTAAAGCTAATTTTATTTCGCCGATCACGTCTTGCCATGATCGCCCGGTCGTTTCTACCGTTGTAGACATGTTCTTTAATGTACCCATAGTACGCTCTACCTGTCCATTCGCTCTACTAGCATCGGTTGCTATTAGGTGTAGTTTAATTTGTTTATCCTGACAAAAATCTTGAAATTCTTTGCCGGTAAAACATCGCCCTTGATCCGCTATTATCCGGGAGGGACTGCCGAATAGAAATATGGCGGACTTAAGTGCATTAACGGTGCTAAGGGAGTCTATCTTACGATTGTGATGTAGGTATACGAACTTGGTAAAGGTATCGATCAGGACTATGACGTATTCTTTCGAGTCGTTCTTGCCGCTCAGCTTTCCCGTTATGTCTACGTGAATGGTATGCCAAGGTATGCTGGTCTTAGGTATGGGATGTAATTCAACTTGCACTTTGCCTGAATTCGCCTTAGAAATCTGACAAGCATGACAGTTCTCTACGAATTTGCGAACATATTTCGCCATCCCCTCGAACCAGTAATACTCGTACAGTTTCTCGAGCGTTTTATCCCAACCTAAGTGCATAATTGACTGGTGTATGTGGTTAATGACGGACCACCTAAACCCTCTTGGTACGATGGGCAGGCAGAGGGTTCTGCCTCTCCTTTGTATTTTACGGTAAAGGGTACCGGATCGTAGCTCATATGTACTCGCAATATCTTCCGCGAGCTCGTCGTTTTGCAGTTTGTTGGCGATTTCAGAGATTTGGGGGTCGCGACGTTGTTCCGCTAGTAGCTAATCTTCCGAGATTACGGCCAGATTAATTTTCTTTTCTTCGATCTTGTTGGTGGGGGCGCGGTCGGTGTCTACAGGATTACGCGAGAAGAAATCTACGTGGGCCATTCGTTTGCCTTCTCGGTACATAATGTCGAAAGTGAAAGTTTGCAAGTACGCCCACCACCTATGAACCCTGTCACTTAGACTTACTTTATTACGGGCTGCTTTTAACGAATTACAATCAGTGACAACGAGAAATTCCCGTCCGTGTAGATAGTGGCGAAAATGTTTAACGGCGTTTACAACTGCCAGGGTCTCTAGTTCATATGAATGATACCTGGATTCCGCGGGGCTCGTTCTCTTACTGTAATATTCTATTACTCGGTTTCTGCCGTCGATTTTGTGCATTAAAATAGTGCCGTATCCGTCCGAACTAGCGTCAGTATGTAATTCTATCGGGTAATTCGGGTCAAATATCATTAACACCGGCTCGTTGGTCAGGATGGAAATTATTTTTTTGCCTTATGGTTTCGTGTCTATCTGTCCAAGTTAAGTTTTTACTACCGGAGGTAAGTGCGTACAACGGTTTCATTACCTGTGAAAATTTAGGGACGAATTTTCGAAAATAGGAGGCTAAACCTATGAACTGCCTAAGTTGAGCGACGGTCGTTGGCGCAGGTAAAGAACTCAAGGCTCGTATTTTACCCGGGTTTGGGCGAACTTCTCCGTTAGGAATTACGTACCCGAGATAAAGTGCCGACGTCTTAAGAAAGGAACATTTCGAAAAATTGAAGGAGAACCCGGCGTTTACGAGGGTACTTAGTACGATGTGCAGTCTCTCTAGAGCTTGGTCTACCGATTCAGCGATAATTAGAACGTCATCCAGGTAGACAACGACGTACGAGTGGGCGAGGCCGCCCAAGGCATTGAGAATAGCCCTCTGGAAAACGGACGGTGCGTTTTTCAATCCAAACGGCATCGTTATGTACTCGTATTGCCCGTCAGGGGTGACAAACGCTGTATATTCCGTAGAATCGGGATGAATGGGGATTTGATGAAACCCGCTGGCCATGTCCAAGCTAATGAAGTATCTCGCCTTTTGCAACCTCGCGATTTGGTCCGCAATAAGAGGTAAGGGATGTCGATCCGCGACCGTATTTTTATTTAGCTCTCGAAAGTCTACGCACAACCTATCCGAGTCGTCCTTCTTCTTTAGGAGTAACATAGGGCTCGCGAACGGTGAGTTACTAGGCCTTATGATTTCTGCCCCAATTAATTCGTTTATTCGCTCACGTACTATGCTTCGCTCTGCCTCGCTAAGTCTATAGGGGTTTCTTTGTACGGTGATGTTAGGATCGATCAAACGTATTTTCAGCTGTCCCGTAGTTACGCGTGTACGCGGGAAACCCGTAATAAACGAACTCTTAAACTCTTTGAGAATGGAAATCAATCGGTCTTTATCTTCACCGAGCACCTCGGTGTCGACTCCGTTAATATCGATTTTATTTTCGGCGGTTATATTACAAACATTGACAGCTTTTGCCCTGCAAATAGCGAGGCTATTTTGGGTAATATTTACGTCAAAACCTTGGATTAGAATTTCGCGGCCTATCATGATGTCGTAATTTAGATAGCTGTCAGCAAGAATATGGAAAATTATATCCAACGCAAAATCATTAATACGTACTATGGACGCAATTTGAGACGTACAAATAATACGGTGATTTTCTATCCCTCGCATTACTACTACGTCGGTCGTTCTTTTGCCGAAAAATTTCGAGGCTATGGGCTCTCTGATTAGCGAACATTCGGCTCCAGAATCGAAATAAAACGAGAACGACTCACCCAGATGGCTTAATTTACCAGTTGGAGACTCCACCACGCAGGAATTGACTTGACGTTCGTTATCAGAGTCGCGATTTGTTTTCCGCAGTAACTGGCAGTTGGGTGCGATATGGCCCTCCTTGAGACGCTTGAAGCAGGACACCTTGGACGATACAGCTGGTTGACTTCTCTCCGAACGTCGTGTATTCTCCTGTCCTGGACCTTCCATCCAATTACATTTCCATACAATCTACTTACATATCCAGAAGTCGATTTCCTATCTAAATGATCTCCTGCCCAATCAGCGTCTACATAACAATCTATCGTTTCACACCTCTCGTTCCTCTTATAATTTAACCTTAAATCTCTAGTCCGGTACAAATATTTCAATATTCGCAAAGCATATTTAAAATGTGTCTCGCTACAACAGTCTTGAAATCTACCCAGGTAATTCACACTATAACTTATATCAGGCCTGGTAAGGTATATGTTACACTAATGTACAACAGTGCGCCAATTAAATTCTTTCCAATGTCCTCTCTATTTATCTCAGCTTTTTCAATTTTTAAGTTACTCTCCATAGGTGTACAGTACAATTTGCTATATTGTAATTTATATTTGTCTGCTAATGATTCAATGTATTTCTTTTGGCTTAAACTCATTTCATTTTTGAAATAATCATACTCTATATTTATTCCAAGGTATTCTTTTACTTCACCTTTTTCTTTCATTTCAAATTTATCAGTTAATAACCCTTTTACACTTTGTATCTTCCTTTTGTTTTTGCTACAAATTAGCACATCGTCTACATATATCAACAGATAAACAACATCTTCTCGCTTTCCGTGAGTATATAAGCACAACTCTACGTTATTCTTCTTAAAACCTAATCTCGTCACATGCCTATCAAAACACTCATACCAGTCCCTCGGACTTTCTTTTAACCCATAATGCGCTTTAGATAATTTACAAACTCTATTCGTTCCGTCTGCATATCCCTTTGGTTGATTTACATATACTTCCGAAGTTACTTCTCCACTTAAAAAGGCAGTTTCTACATCCATTTGCTCAATGATTAATCCATTTTGACAACAATATGATAGCAATATCTTAAAGGTCTGATTACTCGCTACTGGGGAATATATGTCATCGGCTACGTTTCTTTGTCGAAATCCTCTTACCACTAATCTAGCCTTATACCTGATTTTCTCGTATAAACCCATTTTACATCTAATACTTCTTTGCCCTTTACCCTATCTACCAATTTCCAAGTTTTGTTTTTATAGAGATGTTCTATTTCCTTATCTATAGCCTGTTTCCAACCTTCACTATTTTCGCAACAAGTCGCCTCCTCAAATGTACGAGGGATATCTACTCTACAATAATTTGCATGAATCTCACTAGTGTTTTCCTCTTCTGGATACCTTACTGGTGTTCTCTTATTACGCGTAGATCTCCTAGGGATGTTTAAACTTTCAGAACTGTTATCATTTTCATCTTCCCTACTTTCTGACTCTTCCTTATTCATGCTGTCCGATAAATAATTATCTTTGCTGTCATCGCTATCTGCATCTGCTGAATTCTCCTCAAAACCGATACATTTAGTGTCTGTCTCTATGATGTCTACATGTCTAGCTATTGTTATTTTCCCACCTAATAAAACTCTGTACCCTACTTCACTGTATCCTAACAGAATTCCCATGTCTGCCTTCTTGTCCCATTTAGAAACGCTTTTTTGTTCTGGCCTTCTTACAAAAACTTTACTTCCATATAGACGTAAATTTTCAACACTTGGTTTTTTCCCGAAAAAGATTGCAAAAGGTGTCTTTCTCTCTATAGTATTTGCTGGTATTCGATTTTTCAGGTATGCCGCTGTACATACTATTTCCGGCCAGTACCTTTTATGTACTTTCGCTTCCGCTAACAAGCAACGCGCCATGTCCATTACCGTTCTATTATATCTTTCCGCTGTCCCGTTTAATTCATGTACGTATGTTGGGCAATTATTTATTCTGATACCTTTATCCCTAGCAAATTTATAAATTCGATTATTTAAATATTCTTTACCATTATCGCATCTTAATATTTTTAACCTCTTGCCCTTTAAATTCTCGGCTTCATTTACAAACTGTACGAGAGAATCAAAGACCTCATCTTTTGATTTTATACAGTAAATTCTCGCTACTTTACTATAATCATCGATAAATGAAATAAAATATTTTTCTCGATTGAATCCGGTAGTCTTAAAGGGACCACACACGTCCGTATGAATAATCTCCATTATTTCCTTAGCCTTAGTTCGATTATTTTTAAAAGATAAATTATGCATTTTACTTTCTATACACACCCTACATTTCAAGAATTCCTTTTCAAATTTGTTCGGTATGCCTGTCACTAGCTGCTCTTTACCCAAAATACTTAAGTATTTAAAATTTACGTGCCCTAGCATCCTATGCCATCTTTCCTTATTACTCATACCACTACGTTCGGCACTGTTTACTAAGTGCTCCTTCCCTTTCAATATATGTACTTTTCATTCTATATGTCCCATTCTCTTTGAACGCTACAGCTGTGAGTTTATTGTTCTTATTTATTACTTTTGTAATATTTCCTTCTGTAAGAACCTTATTCTTATTGTCTGCTAATTTACCTAAAGTGATCAAATTTGTTGACATTTCCTTCGCGTAAAATACTTTAGTCATATTTATTTCATTTTGTTTTCCAAATGCTTCAAAGTAGCTTACAACGTTCCCAACTTTCGTTGCTTTTACCGGTCTATCATCGCCTAAATATATATTTACTGGTTCCTTATGGTCACTACATTTCTCAAAATAACTTTCATTATTGATTATGTGATCGGTACAACCGCTATCTAATAGCCACACTATTTCGTTTTCACTTATCTTATTCGTTTCTCTGCTGTGTGCTGTGTGCGCTGTTGCTATCCATGCGTCTCCTCCTGAGTTGCCATGCTTCCTCGTGCCGGCTGTTGATTGACGACGGATATTTCCACGTCCCCTGCTCGTGTTGCTCGCGGGACAGTTTGTCCTTTTGCCACGGAGGAGGGAGAATAAAGCGGTTACAGCTTTGTTCGAGTGAGCCAGTTCGGGATGTTTGGGCCATCTTCGAGCTACTTAGTTCAAATTGAAATAACTAGTCGAGAAGCTATAATTCGGATTGGAGATTAGAAGAGTCTGATTATTCACTACTAAGTTTAGAAGCACTTGTTTTATTTTGGTTTCACTTCACTTTCGACAGAGGGTCGTCACTTGTATTGTGAACTGCACTAGGCACTAGACACACACGTGTTCACGCTTCGGCAGTCGACGGCTGAATGTCGTAACGTACACATTTTTTTTTTATTTTATTTTGGTTATTTTACAATTTGTCCTTGCCGACATTTGGTAAAGTGTTATATCTTGTTGGTGAAGAAAAAAAAATATAAATAAAAAATAATATAGCATGTGGGCGGCTACCCCCAGCGGGGTGCCAGCTTCGTTTTTTCTAAGTTATATCTTTTATGAGGTCTATTGGGTGTTTCCTTTTTAGTCTTCTTGCGATGTTTGTTGTGTTGCACGTTTCAGCTGCCAGCTGGTTCGGGTGTGTTCCTATTCTTGTTCTGTATCTTGTTGCGAATCTGGTAATCTCCTCCTTGACCGTTGGTATTCCGAGGTCTTTCCTTATGTCCTCGTTTCTAACGTACCATGGGGCGTTTACTATTATTCTAAGGATTTTGGCTTGTATTGTTTCGATTTTGGTTATATGACTCATTGCTGCTGTTCCCCATAGTGGAATTCCGTATGTCCAGATTGGCTTTATGATTATTTTATATATTTTCAGTTTGTTTTTTGTGCTTAGCATGGATTTTCGGCTTGTTAGCCAGTGCATTTGTCTCCTTGCTATCTGTATCTTGTCTATTATTGATTTGATGTGCTATTTCCATGTGAAGTGTGTATCTATGTGAAGTCCAAGGCATTTGACTTGCCTTGTTTGTGTTAATTGCGTGCCGTTCAGGAAGATGTTTGGTGTTATCAGTTTTCCCAATGTGAATGCGATGTGGTTGCATTTGTTAGGGTTAGCTTTGATTTGTTTGTCCTGTAGCCACTTTTCTATTTTTGTGATGTGCTCTTGTAGTATTGTGGCTGCTGTTACAGGGTTAGTGTGCCTGACTAGCACGGCTGTGTCGTCCGCGAATGTCAGTATTTTGCTATTGGTAGTTGTTGGAATGTTGGCCGTGTATAGTGTGTATAGTATGGGTCCTAGGACGCTTCCTTGTGGAACACCTGCTTTGATGTCTTTTGCTTCGGAGTGTGCGTCCTTGATTTTTACTGTGAAGGTTCTGTTGCTTATGTATGATTTTATTATTTGGTATATTTTTTCCGGGAATTGTTTCTTGATTATTTGTATTAGGCTTTCGTGGTTTATTTTGTCGAATGCTTTCTCTATGTCCATGAATAGGGCTGTACAATATTGTTTGTTTTCTATTGTGTGTATTATTTCGTTGACAAGCCTGTGCATTTGTTCTATGGTGGAGTGTTTATTTCTGAATCCAAATTGATGGTCTGGTATTAGTTTTTCCTTCTCTATTATTGGTTTTAGTCGGGCGTATATTACTTTTCCTAGTATTTTGGAGAGCACGGGGAGTAGTGATATTGGTCTGTAGGATGTTGCTTCATGTGGGTCTTTGCCTGGTTTGGGTAACATTATGATTTGTGCCTGTTTCCATAATGTAGGATAATATTGTATTCTTAGTATTGCATTGAATATTATTGTAATTAGCCGTATCGCTTTTCGAAGGAGGTTTTTCAATATTTTGCCATTGATTAGATCGATTCCTGGTGCTTGGTTGTTTTTTGTTTTTTCTATTATGTTTCTTATTTCTTGTGCTGTTGTTTTGGGTACGGTGTATTGCTTGTCGATTGCAGTGCTAGTGGCTATCGCGTCGTCGTCCGTATGGCTATTGTGGTTGCTGTTATTGATGTTGCGTGGTGTAAATGTGTTGCATAGGTGGATGGAAAATTCTTCGGCTTGCTATTCGTTGCTACTTGCCCATGTGTTGTCTGCTTTTCTGATTGCTGGGGCTGGTTTTATCGCCTTCTTTATTTTTTTTGTGGCTTTCCATAGTGAGTAGTTGTAGTTCTCGTGTGCAGATAGTGACTCTATGAACTTTGTGAATTCGTTGTTGTTGTGCTCTTTTATTTCGTTTTTTATTTCCTTTGCGAGTTTGTTTAGGTGTTTTTTGTTTTCTTTTGTTCTATGTTTTTGCCATTTTGCTTTCGCTTTTCTTTTATCTCTAATTTTTTCGAGGATGTCTGATGGGATTTCTTTTGTTTGTCTAGTGGTAGTTGCTGGTTTTGTGGTTGCCCGTGCTGCCTCTTGTATAGTTTTTGTAAGTGTTGTTACAGCTTGCTCGATGTGTTGGGGCGTTTTCAGTGGGATGTTGCAGTTGATTTTGCTTTCAATTATTTCTTTGAAGGTTTGCCAATTAGTGGATTTGTTGCATAGCGTCTCTGAGTTGTTGTAGAGTATTGGCTTGTTTCTGTATGTTATTATTATGGGTGTATGGTCGGAGCTAAGCTCGAGGCTGGATGCTATATTTATTTTATTTCCGTTTAATCCCTTTGTGACTGCAAAGTCGAGTAGGTCGGGGATTTTGCTCAGGTCTGTCGGCCAGTATGTCGGTCTTCCTGTGGATAATATATTGAGATTGTTTTTCCTGATGTGTTTTTCCAGGGTTCTGCCTCGAGGTGTAGTGATTCTTGATCCCCATGTTGTGTGCTTTGAGTTGTAGTCTCCTGCTGCGATAAACTTGTCGCCTAGTTGTTGGAAGTATTCTTCCCACATTTGTGCTGTAATTTTGTGTCGCGGTGGTGCATATACTGCTGAGAGCTGTAGACGGTTGCTGCTAGTTTGTACGGTAACGGTAGTTGCTTGTATGTGTTCTTTACTAACTTGGCTGTGTAGGTGGTGTTTAATGTCGTTTCTTATTATCACTGCGGTTCCTCCGTGTGCTTTTCCTGAGGGGTGCTTGGTATCGTATATGGTATAGTGCGGTATTTTTGCGTAGCTTTTTGTTGTGAAATGCGTCTCTGATACGAATATTTCGTGCTTAGTTTCTATAAATGTATTTCCAAATTATTTCCAGTTCTTGTATTTACTTTTAATGCATCGATATCGATATGCAAGGGAATTATTTTATTACATAATATATAATAATCAGTAAATATCGATTAAGTTTCTTGTACCCCTGAATCTGTGTTATAAGACTTTGAGCTATTAAATTCTAATTTTATATTCTAATTAGATGACGGAAAGAAGTAGTATGTATGTCAATGTTTCACATATAACGATCGAATAAGAATTTCACAAAAATGCAAAGAAATATTTCTCGGAGCTTATTAAATGAAATTTTATTAAAACTATTGTTACAAGTATTGCAGTGATATGTAACAATCATTTAATAGACCAAATAAGTGTGTAAGATAAAATATTTATACATAATACTAACATTTAATAAGGGAAACAACATTTTAGGTCATAAACGATATATTAAAATCAAAATCGATGCTACATCCAGTGACAGTAAGAAGAACAAAATTCTTTTAGAAATATGTATATTATAAGAATAGACATATTTTGTTAACGATTTATATAATGCTTTTAGTTAAATTGCTAACTTATTTGTATATTTGATTATAAATTATTCGTAAAAAGTAATTAGAATTATATGAATATGATGATTAAATCAATATAAATTAACGATTAAAAACGTGTGACGCTGCACAAGGATAATATCTGCTGAAACCTGTGTTACACGTAGAGTTTGAGAAAGTAACACGTAATACTTTAATTTAATTTAAATAATACATTCTCTTTTCTTCTTGTAAATATTCAAATTCAAGACCACAAGGGAAAAACGATAGGTTGCATTTTTTTTCTTCATATTATATTTTAAAATTCTTTACTTTCATTAGTTTCAATGGGTAAATATAGGTAACACGATTAAATATTATTGCATCGTTCAATGACAGCAATAGGAAAGAAAAGGAATATTATACACATTAGATTACAGATTACTTTCATTCGTACAGATTTCAGAAGATTTATTGTATTATTAATTTTGGAGTATTAATTGTTTTAATATTTACAAAATTGTCTCAGCACATATAGAAATTTGTTAATAAAAGAAGAAAAAGCTTTGCACTGACACAGAAAGTACTTCTTGATCACTTAACACACTCGCAAGGAATAATAAAACAAGATAATATTTACATTACTGATTACGTAGATCTAACATAGATTACATAGAGGAACGATTTTCGAAAAAAGATCTCCTTTAAAGAAATATGAACGAAGAAATTACACCATCTTTATATTTTAGTTTATATTACACTGCAAAATATTATCAAAACTTGTCAATGTCACTGCGGTTTACTGTGTATGTTATAAAATACACTTTGCAAATGTTAAGTCACTTTTAAAGGCAAAAGAAGAATTTTTCCAGATATATAGAATTGGCAATTCCATGACTCTGAGAAGATTATTTTTAAATTTAATACGGTGCCTCGATAAACTTAAACGATCCCGATCTTTCATGAACCAGAAAACGAAAAGCTTGTGCTAGAAAGCTTGAGCGACAGTTAAACGGCACTTTCGCACGTTTCAATTAAAAGGCTATCAAAGGTGAAAGGATCCAGCTGGGAAATATCCGAACGGCAAAAAAGTCGCTCGCTATTTGAAACGAGCACGCTTCGAATGAACGTATCAATTCATCGGCTGCGTTAATTCGTCATCTATTGATTTCGTCGCCGTTAATTGGCGGGTTATGAAATAAACTGGATAACGGTAAGGTGCGATTCGACATTTGGTTGAAAATGGAACGCGATCACTCGAGTGGAACAATAAAATCCATGATTTTGATTAATCGAGATGCGAATCCCCGAGTTCGTGAATCTCGATCGACTGCGGCTCTTATCGAATTAAGGGCTCCGTTAATGAGCACGGAATCCAGCATTATCCAATTTGTGATGGTTAGCTCACGATCATCGCATCTAGGAACCGTAATCGACGACGCAACAGCGACGCATGCAGGGGGTGATAAATTTTAATCGTTGATCGGTTGCGTGAGATTGAAATTGCTTGTTTCGGAGTAACTAGATTGTAGGGTCCTTTTAATTCCTTCTTTCTCCTGACAAATCGAATATTGTAATTTTGAGAATATATTCAATTTCTTAAATGAGACGTTTTTTATAAGGTTCTATATCACCGGTGCACCGTATGTCACGATGGACTCCCATACATTGTAGTAAAGCCTACGAGGCAAGTTGGGCGGCCCGTTGATGTTCGATAAAATGCCTAAGGCCTAAGGGCTCCTGTTAACTTATCGGCTTTACTACATACAGTTTGTTGCAAATATTTCGGAACCAAGATCGAACAGTGGTTACGTTTATAAGAGAAAATCATTCAGCATTTTCATCCTAATAACGTATTTCAATTTCATCAAAATCGTTGAGGTGTGCATTTTTATGCACGGTTACCAAAAAAATTATACATGTTGCAATAAGGAACGATAGAATGGCGTTGTGGCACTTAATTGTCTCTTTGACAGAAGGGCACTTGGGAAACGTATTTGACGGAAGAATTTTATACTTAGCCGGCTTTTTTGTATTCCATAGAGTGTTTGGCAAACGTGTAAAATATTAAGCGTTTCGAGTAACCGGACTGCTCCTCTATTAGGTGCTCGATGAACAGTAGTAGCAACCGTTCCTGGCCCGACAATGCGCCGCTTGCTTCTTCTCTGGTCAGTGATCGATACCGACAATTGGACGGACGCGACCGATAGATGTCAATCTATGAAATGCATCTGATCGGGCGGAATTTATCAGCAACTGGTTATTTGTTATGTTCATACGGCGACAGGGAAATTAATCGGTCCAATTGAGGTTCGTGCTGGCAAGCGGCCGCAATTTAAATCGAATGGAATCGCGAGTGGACGCGATTGTCACGATAATCCTGTGTACTTTACGCATCGAGATTTACTTTCGCGTGTTCACGCGACTCGTGTTTGTCCACGAGAAATAGAAATCGTTCGTGAATTTGCTCTCGTTGCTCGTTCGCTATTCATTCGACGTCGATGAAAAACCTGCGTGGAACGATTTTCCGTCGTGTTTCTCTCACTTCAGTTGCCGTTCTCGCTTTTTGGATTTATTTTCCTTCCAATTTTTCCCCCCTCTGAATTTTCTTCTAAGTGATAAGGGGAATACGATGGATAGCTTGAATTATGGAATATATTATACACGATAAGATGGATTGCTTGAATTATGAAAAGTAGTCGTTTTGTTAGGATTATAATAACGCGGTGAAACGTTACGTTACTTGGGAAATTTGCAATGAATTTCCAAGGCAGATCAAAGACTGTGTTAGAACCTTTTTTGTCAATTATAAAGAGAGGCTAAAGAATAACGCATTTTATGTTTCCACGCTTTACACGGGGCAATGTTAATATAACTTGTATTACAAATTTCTATTAAGCTTTGGATATTTGTAAGTTATTTAATATCGTGTACAGTAACTCCGGCTAAAATAAACACAATTTTTTTGTTACCTTCGAAATCTATGATTCGTATGACTCTTTGTATTAAAAATTTGCAATTTAGATTATCATAAAAATATGAAACTTTTTAATTCAATTTAATTTAAAAAGATCTCGTAAGATTAGTAAAAATTTCCTCGATGATTACAGTCTTTTTTGCAAATGAAGCTTCGTTATAAGTGTCATCTTCATTTTAAGAATATCTCACTATATCTTGCTAGTTATTTAAGCATGTATGATTGATTAGTTTTAAATATTTTTAATTCTAATATATTAGATTGTCCGAAAAGTGGCTTTCTTTTACAGACACGTCTTTTACAACGACGCATCTTTGTACAAACATGAAATCTGATCTGTCGAACGTTGTGATCTTTATTTTGATGGAATAAATTTGATTATACGTAATTCGGTAAAATAATATAAAACGAAAAATGTTGCGCGTCCATTATTTCCTTATAAAACGAAAGAAACTTTTTAGACGACCTAATAATTACGTGTTTATTTCTACAAGAAAATTTTACGCTAGAACTAAGTTTCTTTTCCGCGGTAGATTACAAATCTAACTTTTACACATAACTGCATTCTTTAATGGAGCCAAAGCGGCTTTTTAATTAGTTTATCGAGAGGTTTAAATTGATTTTTTCATTCTCGAAATTAACAACAAAAATTGAATTTTTCGACGACAGAACAATCCAGAAATCCAAAATAATAGTTATTTTAAACACTTTTTGGAGAAATGTCGATCTGTAAACATTAATTTTCATCTAAATCGAAGCCAATTACCAATAAATTTCAATGAAATTTCTCAAAAAAATAAATGATTAAAATATATTAATTTTTACTTGTTTTGATTACGAATAATCAATATGAATGATTAAAAATATTTTTACTGCCGGTAATCACTAACTATGACAGAAATTTAATTGTGGTTACCAGTAACCATTACTCATGGCGGAAATTTAGTTTCGGTTACCGATAACCAATATAAATGACCAGGATTTTTTGACTGGTTGACCAGTGACCATTATCGATAGCCCGAATTTTATTTTGGTTATCCATAAGCGTTAAGGAAGGCGGCAAATTTTTTCGGTTACCACTGACCGATATCGACGACATACTGCAACAGAAACAAATATTCGCTTAAATCTTTAAAAGTAACAGGCATTCTGTTCGATAATGGATATGTAGTAGAACGTTCAGCTATTAGAGTATATACATATATAAATTCTCCCGTTCACATGCATACATTAAATTTAAATTAAAAAAAGAAATAAAGAATAGGGCTTATATAGAGCAAGTATTTGTTACAGTTATATTTGTTCCGTACACTAATCTCGTGTTTCCCTAAAATATATTTAATATCTATATAAATTTGTTAGAAAATTTCCTGTATCAGTAGTTACGACAATTAAGTTATGTTACTGAACTAATAAACGACAAAATTTATGAAACGACGTAATGAGATATTTAGCGAATAAAATATAATCTTCTATTTTCGAGACTGTTGACGATACTAGATTTTAATACGAATTCTGTAAGCGTGCTGGTTTCCCTTAAAAGTGGAGTTGTTGAATCGTTCAAAGCGATTCATCACGGTTACCTTCTCCCTTATTCGACGAACGGGTTAAAAGTAGGCTAAAGCAAAAGAAAACTCGCGTAGGAATAGGCAACATGTTTCACAAGGAAATGCTGAAAGATTTTCAAGGTACCCTTAAATCACGAAGTTTAGCCGCGTGCAGTTTTCTCGCCCAACGAATGGCTCGCGTTTTTTCCCATCGACGCGGAAATATAGCGCCGGATGTTCTCGATCTTCGCGTCCTGACGCATACATACTTACTTAATGCTCGGAAATCTTTCCACTCTTATAGATGGAGACGTGTTGCGTATCAGACAAGTTGCTGTTTTTTTTTTTTTTTTTTTTGTAAAAGCATGAAAAAATAGTTGGAAAATATTTAAAATTAGGTTCGAACAGAAGAGATTTCGTACGATGTATTTCGTGAATGATTTAGTACGAGTAGTTTGGAATTTATTTTTATATTTATATTCTTACATATAGTAACATAAATGATTAACTACATGGATGGATTTATTGTTTGCGGTTGATGAGGGGTTTCGTCGATAAACGTAGGCTTTATAATAATATCAATATGAATAAATGTAGATATTTATTCATATTAATTTAGTATAACAACTATTAACGGAGTTACTTTGTTTATTTCGCTGAATCATTAACAAATTATGCTTCTCTTATTTTCATTTATTCAAACTAATTATGGTCAATTCTCACAGTATCGCGAGTATCGTAAGCAAATGTGATACCATTTATTTTGAAACGACATTTGTTACGCAACTACGTCATATAATAATTGGAACAAATTGGATAAATTGATCCATAAGTATTATAAAACGCATAGATTAAATTTCGAACTTTCACAATTACAAACACATAATTTAATTGCAAGGAAATTGAAATTAATTCTCCTTCTGTTTCGATCGAATACTAACTACACCGATAACGGGCCATAATTTATTGTCTCTAATTACAGAAAATACAGGAATGTTACCCGTCCCATGATGAAAGCTGCTTAAAATAACTCGCAAAACTATGGCTTCGTTAATATTTTAATACTTTTAAAATACTTGCATAAACAATAACGATAGTAAAAGTAATATAGATAATAAAGATAATAAGAGTAACATAGAGAATAATAATAAACAGTAATAAATAATACAATCAGTAATAAAAAAAAAAATAAGAATGATTACTAATAGAAAGTTTTATCTTTTTCTCGAAAATATTTCTACATTATTTTCAATAATATAACTATTATATATTTCTGGACCTATATTTGGACAAATACTATAAAATTCATTACGCCATTGTATCCTACAAGTGATTAAACTTTCGCTCGCACGAAAGAAAACATTTGATACGTGATTCACCGATAATTTCAGCCGTGCGGTGTTGCGCGCTTTTTAAAATACAGGAAAACGATATAACACCATGCGCCGCCGTAAATCGGAATTGTTGCATTCACACCAATGAATCCAATCAGCGAATCAACAGAGCGCGATAATTTCGTGCCGCGACGATTTCGTTTCATCGACATCGATGAAAAATCGATATATGATAAACATCGATGCTGAATTATGCTGATATCTAGCGATGGGATAAAGTTCAATACGTACCTAGTACCTACTTATAAATCTAAGTCAAATTCAATACTCGCAGTTCCTTTTGTAGACTGTTCTATAAATAGCTGTTAAGCTTCGAAGATTTAGAAATCTACTCGTTCATATACAACTATCACAATCGAACCCGATTACTTGTAGCAAGTCATACATTATTCCACAAATACACTTTGCACTAGTCTAATAATATGAACTACTAAATCAAAGAACATCGCATATACACTAGCTGAATATTAAATTCAATATGCAAATAATCAGAAGTTAGATATAAAGACTTGAAAATCGAAAACAATAAAAGATGATATAGAGGAAGAATAATTGCAAATAAGCGATGAATATGGAAGTTATCATATTAAATCAATACTGTGATAAAGACCAATATTCATTGGCAGTCGGAGTTCGAACCATTTCGCCCATTTAAATTCAAAAGGGAGACGGTTTATATTCTTGGAATAAAACCAGAAATAGTGTGTCCCACTTCCATTCGTTAACTCGGAGTGCTTTGTCAGTGCAAGTAACTCAAGTTAGTGCGAAGAGACTGCTTTCTTCATTAAAATGTAGAGTGTTCATCTTATTACCAGCGACCGTTTTTCGCGTAAGTGACAGGCGAACGAAGAAAATGAAAGAAGAGGTTCGCCTCTACTATCACTTAGTAGCTTTAATAGAATTTCCTGGTACAAAAATTTATAATTAGAGATATTATATACTTATTACGCTATTCGATATTTCATAGCGTAAACTTTCAATTGAAATAACTCAGAATAACTCATTGATACCTACACATTGATACCTACAACAAACATTTGCTTATTTTTGACAAAATGTACTTTAATTACAAAATTGCAATGAAGTCAAACTGCAATAATTTTGTGCTGCATAATCAACATAGCTACCTATAATAGTATATTATAACCCTATTCAATCATTTTGCACACTGTATATTTGCAGATCCTTTCATTTCTGAATTATAAGGTATATAAAGCCGAATTAAGGTATATAAAGCCATATAAGGCTGTTTGGACCTATGGGATCCAATTATGGGGAATAGCGAGTAATTCCAACATAGAAATTCTCCAACGATTCCAATCAAAAACTCTAAGATCCTTAATAGATGCATCTTGGTATGTTACCAACGAAACGATACATCGCGACCTTAAGATACCTACAGTTAAAGAAGAAATATCCAAATTCAGTAATAGATATAACACAAAAATTAACAACCACCAAAATCCACTAGTTACTCAATTACTTGACACGACGGATCGGATCCGCAGGCTAAAAAGACATTACCCTCTAGATTTAAACATTCGATTCAACTAGAATCAAACATACGATAATCATTTATTATACGCGTTATAGTACCACGCCAGAATAATTTACTTATAATTCTCAATGAGAATTGATTTTAAACTACTTCCAAATAAAAAAAAACATTATAAGGTAGATTAAGGCAGGTCTTTTTAACTGACAAAAAAGCTTTAAATGTTAATACAGTCAGATATTTAAATGTCTAATGTATGTAGTAGTATATATAGTAAATATTCAAATATATTATTGCTATATTTGTAATAACTAATTAGATTTATATACCTTTTTTTAATCTAATTTGTACTCTACAATTTGGCCAACTGGACATTTGGTCAATTGTTCTAACTTTGTTAAGTAATATTTTTCTCTTCAACTGTACAAGCGAGACTAGATGAGAAATTAAATTGAAATAACGAAGAACAGGTTTCGGTTAAGCATAAGATCAAGTAGAAGAGACAGCTTTATAATCAGACACATACGCCTATAAGAAAATAGGCAGGCATGTGTGTAAGAAGGTTGCTCAAATATGAAATATTAATGAAGTGTGCAATTATATTAATGGTATTCTTCATGAATATTATTAAACATGAAGAGTACACGAATAATTTTTCTTAATTATAAATAAATATGTATCAAAAGATAGCTAGAAAATGAATAAAAAAGAGTCATTATACATACTTAAAACTATATATAAGTACTGTAGTATATTATACTAACTAATACGAGTAAGTGATGATTGATTAACTAAAACAACTATAATTTTTTTTTCTTTTTTGTTTTTTTATTTTTATTGTCCTTTTTTTTGCAATTTGTCCTGATGGACATTTGGTAAAGTGTTATATCTTATTGGTGAGAAAAAATAAAAAAAATAAAATAAAAATACATAGTGTGTGGGTGGCTGCCCTCAGCGGGGTGCCAGCTTCGTTTTTTATATATTAAGTTATATCTTTTATGAAACAACTATAATGTAACAAAATAGCCTATAGTATAAAATTTTTAAATATAATACTATTGTTACGTCTGCATAAACCAAAATCCATCCTTCAGTCAAGACGGACAGCTGTACAAATATAATTAGTCGGACCAAAGCAACTGTCATAAAATGAAGCATTTTTATTTTACCGTCAAGGTACTTAATTACAGCCACAATACTACAAGAGCACATCACAAAAATAGAAAAGTGGCTACAAGACAAATAAATTAAAGCTAACCCTAACAAATGCAACCACATCGCATTCACATTGAGAAAACAGATAACACCAAACATCTTCCTGAGCGGCACGCAAATAACACAAACAAGGCAAGTCAAATATCTTGGACTTCACAAAGACACACACTTCACATGGAAACAGCATATCAAATCAATAATAGACAAAATACAGATAGCAAGGAGACAAATGCACTGGTTAACAAGCCGAAAATCCAAACTAAGCACAGAAAACAAACTGAAAATATACAAAATAATCATAAAGCCAATCTGGACATACGGAATTCCACTATGGGGAACAGCAGCAATGAGCCATATAAACAAAATAGAAACAATCCAAGCCAAAATCCTTAGAACAATGGTAAACGCCCCGTGGTACGTTAGAAACGAGGACATACGGAAAGATCTGGGAATACCAACGGTCAAGGAAGAGATTACCAGATTCGCAACAAGATACAGAGTAAGAATAGAAACACACCCAACCAGCTGGCAGCTGGAACGTGCAACACAACAAACATCGCAAGAAGACTAAAAAGGAAACACCCAATAGACCTCATAAAAGATATAACTTAGAAGAAAACGAAGCTGGCACCCCGCTGAGGGTAGCCGCCCACATGCTACATTATTTTTTTTATTTTATTTTTTTTTTTCTTCACCAATAAGATATAACGCTTTACCAAATGTCCATAAGGACAAATTGTAAAATAACCAAAATAAAAAAAAAAAAAGAAAAAGGTACTTAATTGCTTCAAAACATCCTTCAGGTCGAAAAGTTTTTTGGGGTTATTGTTCAATCCGGTAAAAGTGGAAAAAGCCGGTGTTCTTATGTTCAACGGTCATTTCCACCTGCAAGCGACCGTTGGTCCGTCGCTAATCCCATATAAATATCGCTTTTCATAACTTCACTTGCTATTACATCTTCGAACCGAATTTGACCAGCTTCTCCATCAGTCAATTTGTTATTAACACTTGGCTGAGAACACGTCTACACGCACCACGCGTAAATACTTAAATCTTCAAAGTTGTTAGAGTAAATTGTATATTTAAGCTCTTAACTCAGTGCTTAATCATTTCAACCACTCCTATTATCTTCATCGAAGTAGCGGAACGACTGATTCGTAACGTCGATTATCGTATTGTAATTTCGTGGACAGAGTGTCCAAGAAATGTCGGGTGAACTATAAACAATGTTGGGAGAAAGCCTAAGTGCCGAAAGGGTAGGAAAACTTCAATGATCCAAGCGGCCCATCAGTGTATTCTCGATCCTTCGGTCGAATAGTTACACGGAAGAAGGCGTTCATGATCATGATCATGATTGCGGACGGTTATGGAACACTTACGCGGAGGAGGTATGAAAAAAGACAAAGGAATGCTTAAGAGAGAAAGACGAATTAATGGGCAGTCGTTAACCGAGAGTAGAGTTGTGAGGAATCGTTAGCTGAGAGTCGAGTTGTGAGGAGTTGAAAGAGTTGAGTCGAGAGATAGTTACCGAGTTGTTATGAATTGTAACATATTAGTTGAGTTGTGAATTATCAATTTAGTTGTCTTAGTTACATCGCATTACTGTATTTAGTTCGCGTTAAATAACCATCATTACCTGTTTAATCCACTGTAAATAGATCTATCTATCAATGTTTATCATATAGGGTAGAAATTATTGAAAAGCCCGGCTAGCTCAGTCGGTAGAGCATGAGACTCTTAATCTCAGGGTCGTGGGTTCGAGCCCCACGTTGGGCGAATATATTTTTGACCAAGGAAGGTGCCCCCGGTAGTAATTCGCAAGAGACCCCGGGGCACCTCTACCAAACGTCGGGATGATCATATCGTGGTGGAGGTGTTTTAGCCTGTACGAATCCGGCACTACCCGGTGCCCACTCCACGGAAGGCGCAGGGCGCCTATGAAGGTTTCCTCCGCGAAGAAAGAAAAAAAAAAGGATAGAAATTATTGGAAATCCGAAATTTCTAATATTTCTGAATAAATAAACATATCGTAACGAGAATTTACGACTCTCGTTGGCACGCTCTACCGCGACCGCGTTCTCTTCCCAAACGGTCGATCGATCAACTATATATGTACTAATTGCGAAAAGAGTTATTAGTTAATGATTATTCTCTTTATTGTAATCATTATAATTATAATTATATGATTAAATTATATTTATGTGTAGCACATTTATACAATAATTTTGTTCTTTAATAATAACAGTAATAATTTAGAAAAGATACGTTAGCGTTGAAATTTTTTCAAACAAGAGTGTAAAAAAAAATCGAAATATCTTATTAAGTTTCTGCCATGAAGTCAAACGGCTTTCATTTGAAACATTTTTTAGCATTTGTGTTACTTACAGAAATAATCGTGTGTACACATTTAAAACGGACATATTGTACATAACTTATACGAATGTATCGCTAACTCCTATGTTGCTAACCTCGGATTTTTGTACCTCAATCTCATTCTCACCTTGACAGATAAAAATGATTCGCAATCCTTTAAGGAAATGTTCAACATAAAATTTACAAAACATATCACGCATCTCAATAACAAATTTTTATTTCATATTTAGCTCAAACTCGAGATATTTTTAACGCTAAAAAGGTACAATTGGGTAAAAAATGACCGAAAGACGGCAATAGATTTAAATCTTTCCTGTCGTATACGTTTTCCAATAATTTTATTTCTCCAACGAATATTTGAATTAACGATATCCTGCCATTTCTCCGTTCAGAGAATTCCCACTTGACGAAATTCTTCTACTTCTGAAAATTCTAGATAATCCATCATTCATCATTCCATAAAAGTAAAATAGTAGTCGACATTCGTTCTTCTAAAATTATTCCTACGATATGATCAAAGGATAAAAAGTTTGCCTTTATCCGTTGATTTTGATTGGTCAGAAAGCTGATCAAAAGATTGGTTTCAGTCAATTTCAGTTGCCACTTTGTCTACCGACTTCGTTCTCTAACATTGGTTCCAACTGTTTAGATGAACCTGATGAGGAGGACAGTGTGGATGAAAGAATTGGATTATCGCCGACGTACGAGGCGTCGAGTAGCTCAAATGACTCGAGTAGCTCGGCTGGCCCGAGTGGCTTGGCTGGCCCGAGTGGCTTGGCTGGCTCGAGTGGCTGGGCTGGCCCGAGTGGCTCGGCTGGCCCGAGTGGCTCGGCTGGCCCGAGTGGCTCGAGTGGCTCGAGAATCGTCCAACAATTATGACAATATGTAACCTCGTAACGAAGTGGTACGTACACAAATCTATTTACGATCAATTTCTCATCCTTTTTTTCGCTTTTTGTACTTCAGCAAATTGACTTTTCTGATCACGAGATGATCAGAAAACGAGATGATCACTGTCCATGAAACGATGCCAAACGGTTCTTATTTTCATATTCTGTGTAAAATAAAATATCTTGATACTTTGAAGAATAAAAGATAAAAAAAAGTAAAAAAGAATAAAATACTTTGATAATGTTTGCGTCCACCAGGATTTATACATATGAAATCCAACAGAGGTTTGCTCCTGCTGTCAAATGAAATGTTTACACATATCGTTGGATAAAGGGCTTTGAAAAATGCACCGGATATAGGATATTCGTTGGATCTGTCGCAATATCGTCTAGCCATGTTTATGCCAATTACAATTGCACGACGTGAAACTTTTATTTACGAATGTAAGCTATGTGCGTGATAATTTAGGTATTATTCTAATATCATTAGGTTATTTTTATATACAAGCTTTAATAATTTAATATTTTTTACTTTAACATAGCTATTTCTATCTTCTAATATTTTTGATTTTAATATAGAAACTGGAATCTTGACTAATTTTATCAAATATTATGTATACAGGGATACTGAAAGTAGTATATCACTTAAGTCAAGCAGTTGGGGGAAATTTTTCTTGAAACAACAATTTTTAGTTACCGATGACATGATTAAATATTGTCAAATAATATTGAAATAATGATATTTTACAGACATGGAAGTTTACGAAAAATTCGTTAATTCAACGTATTTTTTCAATATTTCTTTACTTTCTCTTATCATTTCATATATTTATGTTCATTCTATCGGCATTCTATATCGAATCAAATTTTAAAAAAAGCGACATAAATATTCTGCAGAAATTGGAAATTGCACAGTTGGAGCAAGAAAAAATGTTGATAACGTTGAATAGAAGTACGAAAAAGAGTTAATAATCTCAGAACTAATATGTTTTTAATCTATAACAAAAATGATCATTTCATTATTTATCGATGGTAGTAGATATAATAATCGATAGTAGTAGAATGTAATTTACTAAATTGGTTTTCTATATTTATATAAACTATATAACTTGCTGCAACTTATTGTATATTTCTTAAACTTTTAGAAAGGAATTATAAATTGGTAATTTTAATCATTCGAGTAATTCTAGCATCAAAAGTTTCTTAACATATATTTCATTTTTATGTAAACTGTATGAAAAATTAAAAACTAGTAATTTCGATGATTCTAATAATTCCACCGCTTCGAGGATATATCTTTATTAATAATTTGTGCATTTGTATGAACTATATCATTTATTATATGGTCATAAAACGCAATGGTAAGAAAAATTGCGGGTTGATAATTTTAATCACGCTAGTAGCTAAAGCAAATCACATTAAAACAAGCTTCACCGTGTAAAAACTCAATAATCTCGTTGGTTCGATCCAGTGTCGGATAGTATCACGGATTCGAAACAAGTTCCGTCATTTTATCGACTGGATTATTGCGTTACGATCTTGCTACCTTACAAAAGTTTCCGTAAACTGTGCGTCACCGTGTCGAGAGCAACAGGCGTGTCACGTTCCGATAATGATATCGGCGTAACGCTGAGCGAGCGAACACACGGATGAGATAGAAGGTCAATAACGAACGAATAAACGAACGAAAGACGATCTGAACGAGGTTCTGACGACAATTCCACCGTTGAAATGAAATACGTGCAACGAAACGATTATAAAGTTCATTGCCAACGGCTTGGTGGTTACACGTTAAAGGGATTGGATAGCAAGTTTTGGATCTATACTGGGTGTCCCAATTAAACGTAATATCTACCTTATTTACGATTGTATGCAAATACTTCTCAGGACAAAGTTGAACCATTTCAATGGGCATGTGTGTAATGCTAGAAAGAAATTTTTCGTTTTCTTTTCTTTTTTTTTTTTTTTCTTTTAGGAGATTTCTAGTCGTTTTAAGTTATCGGTATTTTCGTTAAATAGAGCTCCATATATTTGTTTATACCAATGGATTGTTCTCTGCGCGAAAGTATCAAGGTAATTGCGTAAGAAATGCTTGTTTAAAAGATATTCCGATTTTATTTAATTTCATCGAATGTAGCGTAGGAAAGACAGGGAAACATAAACCGTGTATCACTTTGCGCCGTTTTACGAGTTTTACAAACTTAAGGTCAAAATTAAGGTCTTTTAAACTAAGCATTTTCAGATACCTTAATACCTTAATACTTTTATATAAAGAATGAAGAGTGTATCGATCACCCCTTGAAATCTCGTGAAAAATCATCGTTGCGAGCTACCCTTGAAATACAATAGTTGCCTTCAGAAGTGTTTTTTCGCACAATCGTAAATAAGGCAGATATTTAGGTGATCTCGTTTGTGAGACACCCTGTATAAGTTCAATTTGTGGCCGTAGCTTTCAACATTGTTACAATATCGACATCGATACAAAGTACGCATTGATTCTGAAACGTTAACACATTGTGTACTGGAATTACATTTTAAGCGTATTGCAATTACGATATTGAGTATTTTCCGATATTTTTGATCCTTTGCGTGTGATCCTTTCGAGCATACATGTACAATTTTTATAAATATGTGTATTTCAATTGTTGGAATTCTTACATTACTCGAACTACGAGAAGTCTTCTTCTTTTAAAAGATTGATGGAAAATTAGTTGGACATTATATTCTGACTACCTTGATTTTCTCAATGAGGAGTTGACGAAATATTTTGTTCTAGAAAGGAAATGTACTAATTTTCATGGGCCGGAAATAAGATTCAATAGGATTCAAAGGATTATTTCATATAGATATCTACAAATTTTAAACAAATTGAAATCTCACTAAATTGTAAATTACAGAGATTTTATGAGTTATGAATAGAACAGTTTTTAAATGAGAAAGGCAGAGAAGATGACATGCTGCGATAAAAATGTAGCAATTTATTTCGCGATTTATACATATTGTAATACAGTACTGTAATGCAATAAAATGTAACAGGGAAAGTTAGGCAAGCGGAAAAATCAAAATATTCTGAAAGCTTGCGTACAATTAGGTGATGTGATCTGCAATAATGTCACCGTTCACTTCAAACATATCTCCCAATAAGCTTGGTTTAAAAGCGGATATTTAAAAACGCATAGCAGCGAGTTCCAGAATTTTGTAGAATTCTGTTACTTTTGTAGTGAAAGACCATTTACGTGATTTGTATCTTTATTTCAAGCGTTTCTACGAGGAATATCATTATGGTACCAATTACAAACCGCGATTTTCGCTGCTTTTATCGTTTATTATTTATAATACAACTCTTCGTTATGCAGAAATATGCAAAAAAGGAATTCAATGTTTAAAAGTCAATTTTATTAGTAAAACTGTTATACCGTTGTAATTAGATTTGTTGATAATCTTTGTGTAAATTATGTAAATAATGTAAATTATTTAAGTATTGCGTTATGAGATCAGTTTATTAAAGAGAAGCGTCAAAATTGGTTTTATTTATTATAATTAATGTTTTTATTTATTTAACGTTAAATTTAGTTAACGTATAAATCATTTACAGATATGAAACGAAGGTATTCAGTGGTGTTTCAGTATGTATAGTAAACAACATTTTTTTATGGGGTGGTTTGGGGAACGGAGAGTGGTAACTTGAAAATCATGAATTTTTCGAAAATTTGTTTACATAGTTAAGTGAATACGATAAAACGATGCAATTTTCGTTCACATTTTTTCCTACATATCTTTCACCGTTTTTTAAATATTTCGCTTCAGATAGAAAATTCTGAATTTTTCTTCAAGGAGCGATTTCACCCCTTAAAATCGAATTATGGCAGCAACGAAAAATATTACGGATGGCTTACTTGTACGTAAAATTTCACAATCTTTGAAATTTTCGAGCTGCCCGAGTTATACATGCGAGAGTAAAAGTCCTTTATATTCCTTAGGGGAGCGAATATAATTTGACACTACATAAAAATTTGCTTGACGAATATTAAAGCGTACGATACCTTGTTCGAAAGTTTCTGCTCAAGAAATATAACGGTGGTGGTACGAAATGCAGCAAACTCATAATTTTCGAGTTATTAAGAAAAATATATTACTGCTATTACGTTTCACTCTACTTATACATACGAGTATACGTGGAAATGTGTACACAATCACTGCAGCCGCGATACTCGCTTCGCTCGCTGTTCCACGGTCTATTTACGGTCGATGCAAAGGGCGTCGCGACATCGTCCGCGGGGTGACGGCGTACGTGTCACGTACCAACTTTCCTTTTTGCCATGTGGTACGCCAGATGTGACGGTCCTTGTAAAATTCCACGTAGTCCGGACGCCAAGACCTATCTATTGTTCTATTAACTCGCAACAGGCCTAGGAAGACAAACATAAACCGAATCTGTTCAGTTTCAGTTTCCTTCACGTAAATATTTTCGGTTTATGTTTGTTGCACGCTCTTACCTAATACGGAGAAAGCGGGTGTCTGGCAAGATAAGAGTTTTTCCACGAACAAGGATGCCCACGAGCCATATCTAGCTCTCCTTGTCTTTACTATCTAATTCATTTACCAATGGGCATCGCGGATCGTTACCCTCACTTTTCCACCAAAAAGTGTGGACAACGAATCCGCGTTCTGAGTTCCAAAGGGAACACCCACACCGAGCTTTCTTCTTTGATGGTACGAGTCCGTTGAGACAGTTCTATTTCTAATCTCAATCAAGTTCTATTTCTAATTTCAATCCGGTTCTATTTCTAATTCCAATTCAGTCACAATATTGACCTTTGTAATAAAACTCTGAGTCTAAAGAATAAAGACTATACTAAAATGCTTTATCAATATGCTTTATCAATGGTGGTAAGTGCCCAACCAGAATAACTAATCTCATTGAAAATTCAAATACATACGGTCAAGTCTCCACATTTAAAGATCTAGTCAGACTCTCGCATATAGAGAAAACTCTCCGTGAACCAATCGAAAAGATATTGCTGTTTTACCTCGACGTATTTAACCTTGAAACCGAACTTTTACCGTGCACTAACCTTGCTAAACACAGAATAACGCTAAAAGAAAACAAAGTCATTAACACAAAATCTTACCGACCACCCGAATGCCACAAAGAGGAAATCGAACGACAAACGGACGAAATGCTACGAAAGAACATAATAGAACCATCTGACTCCCCTTACAATTCACCAGTCTGGGTAGTACCAAAAAAGGCAGACGCCTCAGGGAAACAGAAATGGCGAATTGTAATAGACTTTAGGAAAATAAACGAACTAACTGACCAAGACGCATACCCATTACCCGACATAGACGACATACTATCCCAACTAGGCAACGCAAAATTCTTCTCGGCCCTCGATCTATCCTCTGGATTCCACCAAATCCCAATGGACACAGACTCTAAAAAATACACAGCATTCTCAACGCCACAAGGACATTACCATTACAATAGAATGCCATTTGGTTTAAAAAACGCACCTGCCACATTCCAACGGATGATGGACACCGCTTTAAGAGGACTCGTAAATAAACATTGCTTTGTTTACTTGGATGATATCATAATATTCGGACAGTCAATCGAGGAACACAATAACAATCTCGCGATAGTATTGCAACGTTTACGCGAAGTCGGACTCAAGATACAGCCTGATAAATGCGAATTCCTTAAACCCGAACTGGAATATCTCGGGCATTTGGTAACCGCCGAAGGTGTAAAACCAAATCCCAAGAAATTAGAAGCCGTTAGTAATTTCAGACAGCCACGCAATCCCACAGACATCAAAAGTTTCTTAGGACTAGCGGGTTATTACCGCAAGTTCATCAAAAATTTTTCCAAAATCGCGAAACCATTGACCGAACTTACGAAAAAGGACGCACCATTTCATTGGACAGATAAAACCCAAGAAGCATTCCAAACACTAAAAGACAAACTCTGCTCATCACCCGTGTTAAAATTCCCAGATTTTACAAAACAATTCATAGTAACGACTGACGCTAGTAACGAAGGTTTAGGTGCTATCTTATCACAAGACGGACACCCCTGTTGTTACATCTCACGAACTTTGAACCCACCCGAACAGAATTATTCCACAACCGAAAAAAAACTCTTGGCAATCGTATGTGCCGTGAAACGCCTCCGACAATATCTGTTAGGCCGGAAATTCCTTATTCGAACCGATCACCAAGCGCTAAAATGGCTACAAAATTGCAAAGACCCCTCGTCACGCCTGATGAGGTGGAGACTAAAACTAGAGGAATACGAATACGATATAGAGTACACTAAAGGAAAAGATAATACCGCAGCCGACGCACTATCTAGGATACATGTTTTAACTAGACGAAACAGAAATTTGAACATAGAACTCGAAAAAAAATATCACGATTGGAAAAAATCTACCGACGCGTTACCCAAAATTCTCAAAATGCCTCCGAACCATAAATCTTTCTATCAATTATTCAAGACAGAGCTAGGGAATTACGACGAAACTAAATGGTTGAACAAGTTAAACGAGATTATCCATGCAAACGAAAAGATAGGTATAGGCGACGACAGTTTCACAGAAACAGAAAAGAACGCGATCAAACAAATTTTATTATTCCTGAACGACACCGTGAGAGAATTAAATTTCGCGTGGGAACCAATTAAAACATACCGCGACGAGGAAATAGAGGAACTATTGAAGGAAAATCACGACTTAGTAGGACACCCCGGCATACAAAAAACATACGACCGCATTCGTGAACGGCACCGAGTACCAGATTTGATGAAACGCGTACAACAACACGTAGAATCATGCGACACCTGCCAAATATCTAAAACCACGCGCATCAGACCGCGCGAAGAACCCTGTATCACTGACACACCCCTCGAACCGAACGATAAAATTGCTATGGATTTACTAGGGCCATTGAAAAAGACAAAGAAAGGCAATCAGTACATTTTGTCCATACATGACGAACTGACAAAATATTTAATACTCGTGCCACTAAAGACTCAACAAACGGAGACAATTTGGAACGCACTCTTGAACCACTACATTTATATCTTTTCCGCTCCAAAGAAAATACTAACCGACCGCGGACAGAATTTTATATCTAGTTTAATGCAACAGTACGAAGACGCGTTTAAAATTAAACACATCAAAACGACATCCTTCCACCCACAGAGTAACGGATCTTTAGAGCGAACACACGCAGTAGTAACGGACATGTTGAAATCTATACAGCGAAATTCAGATGAAGAATGGGACGATCAGCTTAATTTTGTATGCCTCGCATACAATACCATGATACATGATTCCACTGGTTACACGCCATTCGAACTCACATTCGGACACCAAGCCAATCTCCCTTCCACAATATCCAAGAATCCCCAACGCACATACGCAGACGAAGTCACGTTCCGTAAAAAGGAATGGGACTCCAGACTCCAACACGCGCGTAAAACATTAATTAAAAGCAAACAGCGATATCAGCGCGATCAGAAACGAAAAATCATAAAGCCGCAATCAGTATTCAAAGAAGGAGACTCCGTATTAATACACAACGACCATAAAAGACACAAACTCGATGTGGAATGGTTGGGACCGTACACGATTGATAAAGTATGTACTCCATACTATTTAATTCAAGAAAAAGAAATACATGGGAATCGTTTAAAACCCTACTTTCCAGGTCGACACTTCTCTTTGCCAGAATAACTATTTATGTATCAATCTAACCTTTTCTTTTCGCCGAAATGAAATCTTAGTTAACAGTTCCACCAACACCCAACACCTGTACCTCAACCAATACATGCCACCCCCAAAGAGAAGAGGAATCAGCTGCAATTTCAAATCACATCGAGTGCGATTTCACAAAGGGCCTCCTGAAGAAAACTTGAGGGACCAAGTTCAATCTAAGGAGGGGGGAATGTCACGTACCAACTTTCCTTTTTGCCATGTGGTACGCCAGATGTGACGGTCCTTGTAAAATTCCACGTAGTCCGGACGCCAAGACCTATCTATTGTTCTATTAACTCGCAACAGGCCTAGGAAGACAAACATAAACCGAATCTGTTCAGTTTCAGTTTCCTTCACGTAAATATTTTCGGTTTATGTTTGTTGCACGCTCTTACCTAATACGGAGAAAGCGGGTGTTTGGCAAGATAAGAGTTTTTCCACGAACAAGGATGCCCACGAGCCATATCTAGCTCTCCTTGTCTTTACTATCTAATTCATTTACCAATGGGCATCGCGGATCGTTACCCTCACTTTTCCACCAAAAAGTGTGGACAACGAATCCGCGTTCTGAGTTCCAAAGGGAACACCCACACCGAGCTTTCTTCTTTGATGGTACGAGTCCGTTGAGACAGTTCTATTTCTAATCTCAATCAAGTTCTATTTCTAATTTCAATCCGGTTCTATTTCTAATTCCAATTCAGTCACAATATTGACCTTTGTAATAAAACTCTGAGTCTAAAGAATAAAGACTATACTAAAAAATCACCAGTCGTGTAATTACTTAAAAAATTACGTGACATACGATTCGACAGGTATACGTATGCGTATGTTTTTAATCGTGCAATAAACACGAGCATGCGACGACCGTGACACTGCAATTGAACAAGCGATGTCGCAATGATCGTATGCCCTTTGACAAATTGTAAAACGATCGTACTGGCATGTAATGGCCAAAAAAGAAGCGGAATGGAGCGGATTCTTTCAACACGGAATTGTTTATCGAAGAAGTTGGAAATTATCCGAAAATTCACCGTGAAAACGTTATACCATGACAACCCAACATTCCATGCCATGACAAAAGTAAAGAAAATTTGACTCGGTTACAAGTACGAAGAAACTTACATTCGAATTTGAAGCGGAGAAAATTTGCGCTAGTAAGCCTTTTTCTTCTTAAAAAGTATATTTTGCAAGCGAATGCTAAAATTGACGATCGTTTTAATATTATTCAGCATTTTTCAATATTTTAACATTTTTATAAAAAAACATAATTCTCTACGATAGATACGAATCCAAGCATATGTATATTTTTTTTGTTTTATACAAAATAAGTATTGTTATGTTGATGTAATTCTTCGTCAACATTACGCTGAATGTGTTCGTTCTGTCAGCACACTTTTCCATTATCACTAACAAAATAGTCCGCGAGGTTGTTTCTTATTTGTTTTATGGTTAAACCTGCTTGTCTTGATTCTCAGTACAAGTTTTATTATGCAATCCCTTTATAATTAAATCTTCTTAGTGATACTCATCTCTACTTCGTACTTCGCATTATGTAGAATGCAACAACGCTTTATAACATCTACAGTAAAAGATAATTTTATATTCAGCGGCTTTCGGAAAACTTTCCATTTATTCGATAAAATGCATGTTCCAACAAAATAAAAGGCTCGAGTTAGTCGGTAATTAAAAATACTTTCTTTATGTTAACGTATTCTCGCTGTATTCCGTTTCATTACGTGGCTAATTTTTGGGAATATTCGGAACACTTGTAATTTTTTTTACAAAATTCAATTCTTTCAAAAATGTAACTGTCAGATTATTTTCTGGCAGCTCTTACATCTATGTAATATTATTGTAATATTAATTTTAATTTATAGAATAATTACATAAAATTATATTATATATAATTTGAAATATAATAATCCATTATTCCGAGCGGTACTACAGAAAAATATTATTTATAATTGTAATGCAACGTAGTGGACGTTTCTGGTTTTATTATTCTCACGTGCTTGTGATCTATGACTCCTACACAATTTGGAAAATTGGAAACATTTTAGAAATCCTCATATATTATTTCTTATATTATTTTTTATATTATTTTATGTTATTACAGATATTTCTAACTATTTCTCTTTGGAAGATACAGGAAAACATTCTTTTTTTAAGGTAGAACCAAATAGCCTTACAAACTTTTCTTGCAATTGTGGTATGTCCAATTCTATAACTGTACCATAGATCTATTGAGCTATATACGTTACTTAAGTATTTGTAAGAAAATAAACATTTTAAAAAGTTCGTTAATAAGTGGGGAAATATTAAGGACATAGTAGAAAGTTGAGATTTGGATAGGCAGCCGATATGGGGAAAAAAAAATATGTGTGTGTGTGTGTGTGTGTGTGTGTGGGTGGGTGGGTGGGTGGGTGTGGGGGGAGGAATAATTGTCATTTTGATTAAGAAGAAAAGATACAATAAATTCAGAAAATAGTATGCAATACGATCTTACATATAACAAGACAACAACAATTCAAACACGCAGGGCGCACATATTTCAAATACACGAAACATTTCAGTCACCACTGAACTACCTAGGAAACGCCACCCTAGACAAACAATAGAAGATTCGTTATTGAATTTCATAAATACACCTGCTCAATCTACTACGATAGGTGAAAATAAATTTTGTTAAATAATAAATATTTTGATAAAAAATATCATATACAGTATGATACTACGCATCATGCGCTCATCATTTACAACACTCAGTGTCAGAATTGATATCTCACTCGTAGTACATTTCTCAATAAACATACTTTGATCGTAATAATACATCATCGCCTATTACGAGAGAAAATTCCATTCCATACAATTTATGTAACAATACAACAGATTTATATGATTTTTAATATTGTATGTATCTAATAATGTAACATGTACATAACATTTATTTTCATTTTGCCATTTATAATTTCACTGCTTATATCATCAATATCAATTGATTATTATCGCTTTGCTATTAAAAAATTGTTATTATAATTATATTGGCTTTATATTAATACTACTTTAGATTTTCGTTTTCCCCGGGTACTTGTGTTGTCATTTATTTAATTATTTAATATTAAGTTTCCTGTCTTTCTGCTCTTTCTTCTTTCTTCTTTCTTCTTTCTTTCGATCCTAAGCATCTATCTACCTATCTCTTTTCCAGATGCAACAAATATCCCACATGTGTCCTCAAACTGATACCTGTATCATAATTTTCAATCAACTTTCCATAACTACCATCTATCCCGAAGCTTCGATGAAGCATCGATGCATCATAAACCAATTCCATTCCAACCCTTTAACTCAACCGAAAGTGTCGTTATAGGCTAAATTCGGATTTTCCGTCTTTTTCCTATTTTTTCCATTTGATGGTAGGCAAAAATTCTAAAAAAAATCGTAGGACATTGTAAACAAGTGATTTAGGTTAGAGAAATTTTTGTTAGATTTTTTCGTTACAAATCCCAAGTATAAAAATTGAAAAACGCTAAAAGGTGCTGAAAAATATGGAGTTAATATTGAAGTTTCAGAGCGTTTACTTTGTTGTATTTACGATATCAACATATTGGCATAACTATTATTCTCAACCTTTTTCAAACTTGTTGGTAAGATGCACCGTAGTTGAACAAAATTGAGACAGAGTGATGAAAATAGGTTTGTAACGTTTGCTTCCGGTAAATTATCGAATGGTGCGTTGCTTGATAAAATCGGTTTTTATTCTGGACGTCTTATCCTGCTATATCCTACATGATAAATAAATCCATCGAATCCATTGAATCGCTTGAGGAATTTATAATCGAACCATAACCAGAAAGTCTTAAGTTCTCGCACGTGTTCGCAGAAGATTTGAAAAGGTGAAACAACCTGTGTCTCATATGCGAGAATTTTAGCTCGACAAACATTTTGCTACGTCTCGATACACTCTACAAGGTACATATAACACAAACAGAGAGAGCGTTTTAAAGCGTTCGTTTTGTTTTATTTGAAAGCTTCTTTGTCCGGAAGAAACGTCTCTGTCGAAAGTATTGTTCGAATTGACTTTGTCGACTCGTCGAATGGGACACACACACAGAGCCATAGGAGATGTTTGAAACATGAAAGGAACGAAATTTCCGTATGCTGACCGGCCTGTGTCTATCTGTTATCATATTCGAGGCACGTGCTATTTGAAGCAATAGAAGCACGCGTGCGAGCACGTATCTACGAATATTCATGCGTGATTATTAATACGTCGTCAGGATGCACGAGATAAGGAATGAATAAATATTAGGAGAGACAATCGAGACTGCCAAACTATTAACTGCATCGCGTTAATTGGCACGTGTTCATTGATTCCATGTGGCGGCTGCTCGATCTTCTTATTGTTCCGTATTGTCAATTAATTGCACGATGAACGTGCAGCAAATTGTTTCAACAAGTGTTAAACGACTTGAGCGCACATTTTGAGTTTAGTTTTTAGAAATTGACGAATCTAGAAAAAAACTACACACCACACAATCTCGTAAGTTTACACTGGTTCGAAAAAGTATTCGAACATTTATGGAGACTTTTAATGAATATATCGTGTGTGACACGGAACATTTTGAAATTTAATTAGCACTACAATCCAACTATCATGGTTACGTCTGATAAAGTTTGAAACAAATCTAAAAATGTACGTAGGAACTGCAAGATGCTATTTGGTGCAGGTACATATTTCGTAAAGATGGAAAAGTAAATTTAAACACTCAATTATCCGTTTATATTAAATGCTCTTTATATTAAACGTTTATTATAAAATACTCGCCATGGCTGTGTACTAATTTACTGCGTGTATTATACACATTTCTAGATTGATTTAAATCTTTGGCAATATAAGCATGATAATCCTGTCTCAATGTCAATAAAGTTTCAAAATATCATATACGTATTTATATTTAACACGCATAGTATATACATAAATGGCCATTGCCCAGCGGAGCAAATTTTGGCAAATTCGATACTGAAATCGTAGTTATTTGAAATAGTAATTGAATTCATATCGATACAATATCGTTACATTTTTTTTACGAGATTTTTAATTACATCTTATTCAACCATTGTCATTGATTTTCCAATTTTGATATTTTATATCGATAATCAGACATGCCATGAATCATTATTTGGCTGGTTGCGATTTCATTTCACAGTCCTAATTTGATCAATACTACGTTCCTCTCGAAATTGAGCAATCTTTCTTACGAGGAAGCATAACAAATCGACGCGACGTTCACGAGATGAAACTTGGGAAAAGTTTCCACGTCATGTTGGTGATCTCGTTTCGCTGGAAATCTCGGCCGACATGGTCGCACTTTTGCGTGTTCGCCAGGAAACACATTGACTTGCTGGCTTTCAAGTTGAAAAGTTTCGCATTTCGACAAGAAAGCAGGACGAATACGTACGAAATTTTTGCCTCTGTCTAAATCGCCCTCTTTCGTTTCCGTTTGCCGTATTTCTTTCTTCTTTTGCATGGAACGAAGAAGAAATTAGGCTGGCTGTATTGCATTTTAATAGCGGAGTCCGTATTGTATATTTTGCTATACAACACAAGAATATTCAGATATTTGCAGACATATTTTATGAATGTATTATTCGTGTTATAGGAATCATTTTGAAATCTCGTTAGCACTGTGATGAGTAGATGGCGGATGTTTATGCATCGTAAATGTGTAAGAAATATACAACATCTATGCATATAGAATATGCAAATTTGCACGAGAACTATGCAAAGTATGTTAGCAATATGTTTGATATATATATATATGTCGGGTTGAAGTTAGGGGCGTTTAATGAATCTTCACCAGTGTTGTTCATGGTTGTCGCACAGATATTTATTACACAAGTATGGCTGATACAAGATTGACAATCGGACGCGGTAGCTGGACGCTAATGACAATGGCCCTAGGTTCGATATAGCGAATCCACGGTCAACGGGATAACGAATATACTTTGCTTCAAAGTCTAAGTCGGACTCGTGATACTAGGAACGCTTGATTGACTCTTAGCTAATCGGATTGCCAGAAAAGAATGACTTTCCGTCGCGACGACGCTGCAGAGGAAAACTATGACGGGGTGTGCCTAAGGGCACGAGATCATCGGATTCGTCAAAGAAAGCCTCCACTCGGAGGGTGAGGGAAATAGGCGCTGCTGTTAATTGGTCAATTTCTATGTTGGCGGTTAGAAAAGGATGCTAGCCGCCCTAGAGAGAGAGTTCCTAGCAGGCAACGTCGTACGTGACCAAATCAGGCTTTCCCATAACTTCCCGCAATAGGTGACAGATTTACAGGCTGATAGAATAAAGACTGTTTGTCAATCTGAAGGACTTTAGTTAACTAAGTCCTAAGATTTGTAACGGTTCCTCAGGTTATCTGAACATAAACTGTAAACGATGCATCGGCATCTGGCGATCATCTGGCCCAAAGAATGGGGTCTGTGTGTGGCGAGCTGCGGGGCTGTTGGAATGTCTTATTGTCAAGTGTCTGTACTGCCAATTCTTTAAAGGAAAGCTATGTTACTTTATATCTCTGTTAGGTGGAATGTTTATCCCGTGACCGTGGCTACGCTCGGCGACCGGTTGTCGCCTCGAGCCTAAACTCATTGTCTCAAGTTTCGAATGACTGTGTCTGGGTTATTTCGTAGATACTACAGTATTGAGGCTTTTCCAAATAATTCCAACGGGGGGGACCCGGTGTCCTTTCATCTCCGACACGGCCATCCTGACTATCACACGTCCTCGGGTGTATCTAGAATATTGGGTTTCCCCAATGTTAGATTCGATATAACTGTCGTTACTTACAATTTAGTTAAGTGTCAAAATAGGTCAAGGGTCCAGTTTGACAGCAAAAATTCTGGTCGGACGTTTGATAAAGAAAGAGTTAAAAGAGAGTGGAAATCCGTAACGTTACGATTGATATTCAAAGTGCTAGTCGCATTTTGTGAATCATCAGTCTGGGCGTAATGACATGATGGACCATTCTCGATCTCGCACCTAGACGACCCTCAGTTCTCTGGATCATGATACCACACTGAGCTTTTGTTCAAACACTATGTTAGATGTTATCTCTGTAGTGTTAACGATACTTGAATTGAATTCGGTAACGGTGTGTTGATCCCACACTTACTTTGTTTGGGCCGTATGCCCCCCGTAAGCGTGTGTGTGCCACTATGTTCGATCCGACACCTGATTACCGCACTGGACATGTATGAAGACATTGTCCTTTGCCATATCGCCACACTGGGCGTTTGTTAGAACACTACGTTAGATGTTATTTCCATGATACTTGAATCGAATTCGGTAACGGTGTGTTGATCCCGCACTTACTTTGTTTGGGCCGTATGCCCCCCGTAAGGCGTATGTGAGCCACTATGTTCGATCCGACACCTGATTACCGCACTGGACATGTATGAAGACATTGTCCTTTGCCATATCGCCACACTGGGCATATGCAAACTCTTTCTGCTAAGTGCTGTGGTCAGCATGATCCTCTGGGACCGAGGTACTCGCATCGTCATGGTCACTGTTCTCGTCATCACCGCAGACGTCCAACTCAGTAGGAACGCGACTATCTGGCATTTTCTTTAACCTATCATGGCTGTATTTATATGACCGTTTGCCGTCTAGTGTTTTTAAAATGTACCTATCTCCTTCCAAAATTTCCGCTATCACAAATGGACCCCTAAATTTCGGATCTAGTTTCGTTGGGTTCCTTTCCTCGTTTTTCTTTAATACAAAGTCACCGAGATTGAATTTAACTACTTTGGCTTTCGTTTTATCGAATCTTTCCTTATCATACTTAGCGCTATCTTCCATATTTCGTATGGCCTGTTGTCTTACGTTGCAGATATCTATTTCCTTTTCTTCGGTATTTTCAGATAGTAGTAACCCGTTGGGTCTCGCTGTTTTACCAATTAATAATTCTAGCGGACTCGATTTAGTCACACGATGAGTGGTGCAATTTAAAGCTAACTGTATTTCGCCGATCGCGTCTTGCCATGATCGCCCGGTCGTTTCTACTGTTGTAAACATATTCTTTAATGTACCCATAGTACGCTCTACTTGTCCATTCGCTCTACTAGCACCGGTTGCTATTAGGTGGAGTTTAATTTGTCTATCCTTACAAAAATCTTGAAATTCTTTGCCGGTAAAACATCGCCCTTGATCTGCTATTATTCGAGAGGGACTGCCGAATAGAAATATGGCGGACTTAAGTGCCTTAACGGTGCTAAGTGAGTCTATTTTACGAGTGTGGTGTAAGTATACAAATTTGGTAAAGGCATCGATCAGGACAATGACGTATTCTTTCGAGTCGTTCTTGCCGCTCAGCTTTCCCGTTATGTCTACGTGAATGGTATGCCAAGGTATGCTGGTCTTAGGTATGGGATGTAATTCAACTTGCACTTTGCCTGAATTCGCCTTAGAAATCTGACAAGCATGACAGTTCTCTACGAATTTGCGAACATATTTCGCCATCCCTTCGAACCAGTAATACTCGTACAGTTTCTCGAGCGTTTTATCCCAACCTAAGTGCATAATTGACTGGTGTATGTGGTTAATGACGGACCACCTAAACCCTCTTGGTACGATGGGCAGGCAGAGGGTCTTGCCTCTCCTTTGTATTTTACGGTAAAGGGTACCGGATCGTAACTCATACGTACTCGCAATGTCTTCCGCGAGCTCGTCGTTTCGCAGTTTGTTGACGATTTCAGAAATTTGAGGGTCGCGACGTTGTTCCGCTAGTAGCCAATCTTCCGAGATTTCGGCCAGATTAATTTTCTTTTCTTCGATCTTGTTGGTGGGGGCGCGGTCGGTGTCTACAGGATTACGCGAGAAGAAATCTACGTGGGCCATTCGTTTGCCTTCTCGGTACATAATGTCGAAAGTGAAAGTTTGCAAGTAAGCCCACCACCTATGAACCCTGTCACTTAGACTTACTTTATTACGAGCTGCTTTTAACGAATTACAATCAGTGACAACGAGAAATTCCCGTCCGTGCAGATAGTGGCGAAAATGTTTAACGGCGTTTACAACTGCCAGGGTCTCTAGTTCATATGAATGATACCTGGATTCCGCGGGGCTCGTTCTCTTACTGTAATATTCTATTACTCGGTTTCTGCCGTCGATTTTGTGCATTAAAATAGCGCCGTATCCGTCCGAACTAGCGTCAGTACGTAATTCTATCGGGTAATTCGGGTCAAATATCATTAACACCGGCTCGTTGGTCAGGATGGAAATTACTTTTTTTTTTTTTTTTTTTTTTGCCTTATGGTTTCGTGTCTATCTGTCCAAGTTAGGTTTTTAATACCGGAGGTAAGTGCGTACAACGGTTTCATTACCTGTGAAAATTTAGGGACGAATTTTCGGAAATAGGAGGCTAAACCTATGAACTGCCTAAGTTGAGCGACGGTCGTTGGTGCCGGAAAATTTCGAGGCTACGGACTCTTTGATTAGCGAACATTCGGCTCCAGAATCGAAATAAAACGAGAACGACTCACCCAGATGTCTTAATTTACCAGTTGAAGACTCCACCACGCAGGAGTTGACTCGACGTTCGTTATCAGGGTTGCGATTTGTTTTCTGCAGCAGCGGGCAGTTGGGTGCGATGTGGCCCTCTCCGCGACACTTGAAGCATGACACCTTGGACGATCCAGCCGGTCGGCTTTTCTCCTGTCTCTCGGTTCTCATTCTCGTACGACACTCCGCTATCTTATGCCCGGGAATACCACAGTGACGACACTTGATCCGGGGGTCAGGTAGCTTCTGCCGTTTAACTTCGGGGCCCGTTGATGGATTTCCTGACGAAGGCGCCAGCCTCTTCTTCGCGTAGTGGAAAGCATTCATTTCCGTCAAAAATTGGTCCAGAGTCTTGATGTCGCTTGTAAGCGCTAGTTTCTCGACACGTTCGTCGCGCAGACTCAGGTGATGAAGAACGGTGGTGATACTTCCTTAGGTTCCGCACCCGCCTCTTGCTCTTTCAATTGACTCACGATGGCCAGAAGCTGCTCGGTAATTGTAGACGGTGGTGATCCCACTCCTGATGTCGGGTTGAAGTTAGGGGCGTTTAATGAATCTTCACCAGTGTTGTTCATGGTTGTCGCACAGATATTTATTACACAAGTATGGCTGATACAAGATTGACAATCGGACGCGGTAGCTGGACGCTAATGACAATGGCCCTAGGTTCGATATAGCGAATCCACGGTCAACGGGATAACGAATATACTTTGCTTCAAAGTCTAAGTCGGACTCGTGATACTAGGAACGCTTGATTGACTCTTAGCTAATCGGATTGCCAGAAAAGAATGACTTTCCGTCGCGACGACGCTGCAGAGGAAAACTATGACGGGGTGTGCCTAAGGGCACGAGATCATCGGATTCGTCAAAGAAAGCCTCCACTCGGAGGGTGAGGGAAATAGGCGCTGCTGTTAATTGGTCAATTTCTATGTTGGCGGTTAGAAAAGGATGCTAGCCGCCCTAGAGAGAGAGTTCCTAGCAGGCAACGTCGTACGTGACCAAATCAGGCTTTCCCATAACTTCCCGCAATAGGTGACAGATTTACAGGCTGATAGAATAAAGACTGTTTGTCAATCTGAAGGACTTTAGTTAACTAAGTCCTAAGATTTGTAACGGTTCCTCAGGTTATCTGAACATAAACTGTAAACGATGCATCGGCATCTGGCGATCATCTGGCCCAAAGAATGGGGTCTGTGTGTGGCGAGCTGCGGGGCTGTTGGAATGTATTATTGTCAAGTGTCTGTACTGCCAATTCTTTAAAGGAAAGCTATGTTACTTTATATCTCTGTTAGGTGAAACGTTTATCCCGTGACCGTGGCTACGCTCGGCGACCGGTTGTCGCCTCGAGCCTAAACTCATTGTCTCAAGTTTCGAATGACTGTGTCTGGGTTATTTCGTAAATGCTACAGTATTGAGGCTTTTCCAAATAATTCCAACGGGGGGGACCCGGTGTCCTTTCATCTCCGACATATATATATATATATATATATATATATATATATATATATATATATATCATATATACACATCAGTATATATATATATATATATACTTACTTACTTACAATACCTTACAATTTACCCACGCGTTTCTTTAATTCCACATACATCGAATAACCTTAACAGTTAATATGGACGATCTTTCGGCTCTATTTTGCGCTAAAGTTTTTTTTTTTAAACCATTTAGAGCCTTTCTTTGTTAAAACTAGAACAAGATTGAAATATAAAAAAGATGTACTAAAACAGGCAATCTATGAATTCGATGTAAAACTACAAACGATATTGTTGAGTCATATTCTTTTTAAATTTTCAAACCGTCCTCTTTTCGTTTTCTAATCATTGTTTCGTCGATCTAATAAAAAAAGTAGCACAGGAACAGGTAAAGCAGATTCGATATAATTTAAAACCGAAAAATATCCCGAACTGGCTTCGATTACTCCATTTTCACGCATTCGCGTGTATATTTCAAACGTTTCCAGCCATTGACTTCTGTGTGTGTGTGACGACCCAAAAACCATTCTTCCATATCGAATGTATCGCAGTTCTGTTTCAAATCTTCCTCTAACAAATCCAGCCACATAACTTTCACGCTACGAAAACAAACATGCCCACAGGTGACGATAAACAATATACCTATCCCAGATAAAGAGTCAGTCGGATATCCGGGCATGATTCTGGACAGAAGATTGACATGGAAACAAAATATCTTAGATAAAACCAAACAACTCGAAGCAAAATTTAAAAAATTCTACTGGCTCATCGGCCGACGTTCCAACTTAAGCACGCAAAGTAAAATTACGCTATACAAAACCATATTAAAACCTGTTTGGACCTATGATTTCCTCTACAAAAAAAAAAAAAAAAAAAAAGGACATTACTGTATTTAGTTCAATTGAAATAATCATCGTTTCCTATTTAATCCATTCTAAATAAATAACAAAATCTTACATTTGTAAGAAGTAAAATACAATAAATGATATAATAAGTGTTATAAATAATAAAATACAATACAATATAATATAATATAATATAATATAATATATATATGCAATACGTTCAATACATTTATTACATTTTGACCATTATAATAGAATCAGTACGTTTTGAGCTGACATGTGTAAACAACGAAAATTTTCAATCCTAAAATTTGATCCTTATTAACGATGTTTTGATCCATTTTTAATGTTTGCATTTCCCAATCTAAAATGCCAATCTAAATTTTTCACATTAATTCATTTCGTTTTGTTCAATTTTCCTCCTGTTGCTAGTACAATAAAATAGTTACGCTTATAAAAATCACAACTTCCTTTCTCTTCTATACTTACCTTGCTTTCAATTCCTTTAATAATGCTAATTTAAAAATAATTCCAACTTTTATATTTTACCGTAAAATATCTGTTAAATGTTATATGGCCCTTCAGAACTTTTGTTAACGTAATACAAAATGACTATCCTAACAGAACTTTTACAACAGAATTAGAATGTCAAGGTATAAAGTTAACGTAGAGCAGAAAAACATTATTGAAAAGTTGAAAGTTCAGAGAACAATTTTTATCTATAAAAGTTAACTGTTTCATTCGACCCCTGCTAAGAAAACAAATTTTAATCACTCTCAAGTCCACATAATGAACAGATGCTCTTGACTCAGATAACATCACGGTATCAATTCTTTCGCTCATCGGGCAGTCACGTCTACTATTCTAACACGGTCTCGGCATTCAACGCGCTAACGCTATCCACCCTCGAGTCAAACATTGTACTGTCCGACGACCTCCAAGATTTTCTCTATACGGTCTACGGGTTGTAATCTGGTGTAAATATACTTCTGTTATATAACTGTAGACTACAGTTATTCAACCACAAACAGCCCTATTATCCTAACAGAAATAAGGGGATCGGCCTGCTCGCGGTGTCGATTCGTATAATCGTAACGGGGATTTACGACTGCCGTTGACGCGCCTCAACGCGATCGCGTTTCCCCGCGACTGCACGAAAATACACAACCTTTAACTGCGCGTAAATGTTGTGGAAGTCAATTTCCAATTCATTCAAGGTACTTTCTCAGTGAATATTCAGTTTCGTTATTACAGGTTTGTAAGAATCGCCAATTTTAAGATGAAGAATTTCTTATAATACAGCTGTTATAATTTTCTTCATTTACAGCTTTTTTGTGTTAAAGACCTGACTGAGTGCTGTAGATAAAGTGTTAAAGTTTTCCTATATACTAGGTTTGTTTCTAGCAACTTTCATGTTCTTCTTTCCACTTTGAACTTCTGTAACAGGATCATACGAACATAGCGATTATCTCTGATGACCAATAATGAACTTTCGATGTGTTCCTTATAAATCTCTCTAACGTTCAATGTATGCCATTTATAAGAAATTTCTTCATCCATAATACTGTTGATATTTAACGATATGAGAAAATTTCAAAATTAGTAATATTGCTTGCTAAATTGAAGTTTTAGAGAAACAACATTTCGTATGCATTATCTTGATATCTGCAATAATTGTCAAGTGTCCGAATATTTATGCAAAAGTTTGGAAATAACACTGATATAGTATATAGTATATCGTACTCTGAGACATTGTCAAAATGCGACATTGTTTCATATCGTAAAATTCAAAGGATGGAATGGACGCGTGAAAAATTTCGAACCATGCATAAAAGTCACGATTCGTAAATATTCGCAACGCGTCTCGTAAATATTCCATGGAAATTTTGTCGAGACACCTATATACGAGTAACAATGTCTCTCTTGAGATAGGAATCGGTATCCAATTAATAGGCGCGTTATCGAGCGATACCTGCGAGAATAGATGGAAAGTCGTCGTTGGATCGCGAATTTCTCCGGTGATATTAATAACCTCGCATCGTTCGCTGACTCTGCACCCTCTTTTGCCATGCTACTGTTTTTTTTTCTGTTCTTTGTGTCGTTTCTTCCGACGAGGCCTCTCTCAAGTTTCGAACGTCACATGTACAGTACTGTACACATTTTTATCCATCTATAAGAAATGTAAAGCTGCAAAAGTTATTATATATAAAATATCGAAAATATTTGAAAAATTCCTAGCGCTTTTGACATTTCCACATGTTACATAATAAGTAAATTTATGTTCTACAGCTTGATGTACCGGTTGTATGTAAATATCAAAACCGGAATTTTTATATAGAAAATACAATGATTAGAAATATTTTATTCAAAGTATTGCCCATCGCTAGCTATACATTTTCCCCATTTGTCTGGCAATTGCTGGATGCCACGCCAAAAAAACTGTGTCTCTTTTGAGGCAAACCAGTCATCGAGCCATTTTCGTAAGAAGCGAAGTGCTGGTCAGAAAGTGCGTGTCCCATCGATACAAATAAATAGTAATCGAACGGAGCCAAGTCTGGTGAGTAAGCCGCGTGCGAAAGTATTTCCCAACTGAACGCTTCGATCGTTTCCTTGACCGGTTTTGCTGTATGCGATGGTGCATTATCATGGAGCAAAATTACTTTGTGTTGCCTTTTTTCATATTCTGGTCGTTTTGCACGCAAAGCTTGATTCAAATCGATCGTTTGTTGTCGGTAGCGCTCAGTATTAACGGTTTCGCCAGGTTTTAACAGCTCATAATAGATCACATCCTTCTAATCCCACCAAACACAGAGCATCGTTTTCCGTCCATAGCGATTTGTTATTGTAGCCGATGTCGGTGGTTCGCCTGGAGCTACCCATGATCTTTTACGCTCAGAATTCTCTAAATATATCCACTTTTCATCGCCAGTCGCAATTCCGGTTTTATACTTACACACCTGATATTTATTATATTCTATATATTACATATATTTATCAGATCTAAAGAAAATTATCTAATAAAAAAATTACGTAATTTTGCAAAATACTGTTTGACAAACAGTTTTTTTAATTAGACGTCAAAAATGTGTCAATTACAGATATCTTTCTGTAGCAATATTTCTGGGTAATAGAAACAGTGTGATTTCCAGCAAGGAAAAAAGATATTATTTCCATGAAAAGTAGACGAAGGTATTCATTGAGAATTTACCCCATTTTATTCATATGACATTTGACATTTCTAAAATAGTTTTTACATCCAAAAAAAAAAAGAAGAAAAAAAAATCGTAAAGCTACCCAGAAAAATAACAAAATATTATCGAATGTGCCGCTTAATGATACGCTAATTCTATAATGAAAGCACAATACCTTTAAAATTTTCTTAAATTTCGTTATAAACTTTCAAAACTGCCTAATAAAATACTTCTTATGATATTTAATACGTGAAACAGTTCTCTGCCTACGTTTCGTTTTCTTAATTATATTCATAAAAATATGAATTTGTATAAATATCAACAGCCTGTACATGATCATTTCCGTTTTTTTTCTATATGGTTTTCTTTGATGTTTACTCGAATTTTCTCTCTCCTCTTTCTCTTTCTACCTTTTTTAGAAGCGTTCTTTTACTCGTCGATGTCATACCAAGCCTTGACATTGTTAATTAATGTAAGACCTAGGGGACGACTTCCAATGAACTTCGAGTGGCAATGCCGCCGTCGCGATGGATTCACGTTTCTTCGTTAGGTACGAACCGTGTATAGTAATTAATGACATGTTCCGCCGACTCATCGCGTTCTTTTTATTCGTTCTTTCTGCGATCTTTTTCTACCGTCGAGTGTACATAGAAGGTATGAGCCGTTTCGTTAAGCTCTGTATGTGCATTCGTTTCCATAGATTTTCAAATGTTTTATGCTTTTTCAAATTCAAAAGTGTCGTGGAAATTAAGGGAAATCCTCCAATGCTATTTGGAAATATTGATTTTCTCATTTAATTTATGCGTTTTTCTTTCTTAATGAGAAAAGTTGGTGATATCTTCAAACCTTTATATCTCTATCTTCAAATAAGGTTAATATAATACATATAAGGTCAATAATAAGGTTTAAGGTTAAGGACGTTGCGTTCGCTTAACTTCAAATTTTAAATCGAAATCTAATAAATATTTAACAGAATTTTTTCTCACTATATTTTGAACAATATTACACATTTCTGAAATCAATTATTTCATATAGAAGGACGTAGCAATATCAAAGTTTAAATTACTATAATCCTACTAAGATATCTCGTTACTGTAACTTCTTCAACATCCCCGTAAAATAGCTGAAAATGAAAAAGATATATCTGCCTGTAACAACGTATATTCGTATTAACTACCTTATCCAACTGTCGTGGCATTGTTTCGCACAAGAATATAACATGGAATGCAATCATACGAGACTAAACGTATGAATTTTCTCTTTCCGTTCCAGATCGTAGACCATTACCCTGATGTATGCATGATCCGTGTAAGCGGATATAAATATCGGCGCGAGAACAACAACGAGGTCCACCGACCTCCGGTCCTCGAAATATTTTATTCTCCGCTGCCCGAAGGAAGCGAGATTGTATTGGATTTCGAACAAATAGCAACCGGTGGAGTAGTGGCCGCTTCGGCCAAAATTAGGACGCATAACAGAAGGGGTAAGGTCCTTCGGCTTTACATTTTTCTCTTATCTTATTTTCAAACAACTTATTGGTAGGCCAAATATAACATACTGTGTCCGGACGGACACGATTTTCTGATTACAGGTGTGCAATACCACGGACCGGAACGGCTTATATGACAAAGGCGAAGAAGTTCGCCGTATTAGTACTAAATGCTTTAGATGTAGACGTTTTAGATGTAGATGTTATACATACATGTTTTGCGTGTTAAAATAAAATATAATAAAATGTCGTGTAAGTGTTGTAACCGTAGGATTTGATGTTTATTACTGTAAATTACTGTATAGTTATGCAAAATAAAAGAAACTCCTACGGTATGTCGATTTTCTTTCGATTTTCCCTTTATCATTATATTATCTATATTATATATGTGTAATATACGTCATGGTTCTAAAGCAACAGAACATTCACAGTAAAAATCAAGGACGCACACTCCGAAGCCAAAGACATCAAAGCAGGTGTTCCACAAGGAAGCGTCCTAGGACCCATACTATACACATTATACACGGCCAACATTCCAACAACTACCAATAGCAAAATACTGACATTCGCGGACGACACAGCCGTGCTAGTCAGGCACACTAACCCTGTAACAGCAGCCACAATACTACAAGAGCACATCACAAAAATAGAAAAGTGGCTACAAGACAAACAAATCAAAGCTATCCCTAACAAATGCAACCACATCACATTCACATTGAGAAAACAGATAACACCAAACATCTTCCTGAACGGCACGCAAATAACACAAACAAGGCAAGTCAAATACCTTGGACTTCACATAGATACACACTTCACATGGGGAACACGAGGCGGGTATGGGTTCTCAGTGCGTAGCATCATGCCCTGAGAAACCCCGATGTATCTGATGTTCACCTATAGTCGGGTGACGGCTGGCCGGCGCTGTGGCGCCCGTCAGATCGCTGATCCGGTGCGGAGAACTTCGGAGAAGTTGGTGGGCCCATATCTGTCAAGACCACTCACCTCACCTTCACGTGGGGCTCCCCGTCACCCTGCATCGGTCCCGACCGGGGTAGGGTGCGAAAGAGTGAGTGGCACCAAGACGAGAAGGCACCAACACGATAAAACAAACCCTAGATGATGAAGATAATGATGATATGTCGGAAAATATAAATAATGAAGTTTACGGTGCAGGGGAGGGATACCCCAGTACCGGCGCAGACGTGGGTGGACAAGCGGGCCCCGCTGTGTCGTTAGCTTGTGACCGTGGCCGGATGGGGGTGGACCACCACGCCCCCATTCATGTTATCACGACTGGTGAGGAGGTAGAAGGACATTGAAATGAAAGAGGCTCCAATAGAGCAAGCTACATCAAAGGATGGTACCGCGAAGGCTGGTAGGACGGAACGGGACAAGGAGAAGCGAGCCGAAAAAGAAAAGATAAGAAGCAGGAACGGAAGTAGAAGTAGAAGTAGTAGTCGGGAGGGAAAGTTGTCATCATCCTCCCCACCCGCAGTAAAAACGCTGACAGCTGTGGACGATAGCGAGATTTTTCGGGTCCCCAGAAGAGTAGGGGAGAGAGGGAAATCAAAGGATGAAGTAAAATCGAGGGATAGCTCCAGAGAACAGTCGAGAACGAGAGCTGACTCGATATCTGAAACCCTATCGCAGGACGAGGAATCAGTGGCCTCGATCACCTCTAGGGGTAAGAAGCAGAAGATAATCGGACCGGAAGTGTCGGACCGGCTGAAGGCCTCACCAAGGGATGTCGGCGCTGAAGTCCTGCGCCATCAGGCAGAAGTCCTAAGGGTGGCAGTCAGGTCCTCTAATCTAAAGGGGACGTACATTAGAACTCATAGAGGCGCTACGGAATACACTGTTGCGGCATGGTCTCACCAGACTTCCGCCTTTCCAATGCCGGACTTCCTAGACGAAAGGACGAGGGAGGCGTGCAAGGCGAAGTTGGAATCAATGGAAAGAAGGATTGAGGACATGGTAAGAAAAATGAACGAGTTCCAGAAGGGAACAACAGGGGCAGCGGTACCAACGGAATCGGACAAGCAGAGCAGCCCAATAAAGGATCGCGGAAGAGATGATGTAAGGCCTGAAATGGAGGCCCTGAAAAAGAAGTTTGAAAGAAGATTGAAATGATAAAAACATTTTGGACATTAGCACCACAGTCGACCTGGTGTAATCAGTACAAAGAGGAAGTCTTCGGCTAATGTACCCACGATGCCATTACACAGATGTATGCAACATTACTCTTCCTCGCCGATAGTCGGCAATCTAACTATCGGCCTTCGGCACGACGTTTTTTCGGTTATAAATATGATATTTATAAATTTATTTATAAATATGATATTCGTAACCGAAAAAACTTCGTGCCTGTTGAAATTAACATTTCACAGGACGACTATTATCTGATTTAACAAAATCGTCCTACCGATAAATTTCTAGTTTCAAAATTCACTAAAAAAATAAATATGATATTTATAACCGAAAAAACTTCGTGCCTGTTGAAATTAACATTTCACAGGACGACTATTATCTGATTTAACAAAATCGTCCTACCGATAAATTTCTAGTTTCAAAATTCACTAAAAAAATAAATATCATATTTATAACCGAAAAAACTTCGTGCCTGTTGAAATTAACATTTCACACGATGATGATTATCTGATTTAACAAAACATTTCTACCGATAAAACATTAGTTTTCTAGAAAACTACTTCTGTACATCAATTTAACAAATTACCATTCAATAGTCTTATTCGACTAATGTTCTATATAAAATAGAAAAATTGTACAACTTATCATTTTGTCAACCTACAGATATTACCAGTAAATCATTATGCATAAAGGTCTCGAAGTTGAAATAATAATAAATATTTGTTAAACTATTCACACGGAAATCGCGGCAGAAGCAGCAAGCATTACCGACACCGTGCATCTCCAGATTGCAATACCGTGGCCAGCTTTGGAAGCAGTTCCTCTGAGAGTCGAGGAGGACTGAATCGATATTACCGTCAAGCTTGGGAAAATCTGCATGAGACGGCCGGTCATAAGACCAATCATCCTCCTCTTCGTCGCAAGGAGACCCTGGATGAACCAGGATACCGAGAAAATTACCGTGGCAACAACACCGAGAGAGATGGTTCAGAATTAGTTGTGAGCGATGTAGCCACGTACCCGTCTAACAAGCACGCCAGCATTTCTGACAAGAAACGCCATCATCATCATCATCATCATCACCACGGTAACTCTACGCCCGAGTGGAGGCAGTCTCAGTCTCATCACAGATACTAAACATAAAATCGGTTACCTAGAACCGCTTATTTTTTTGAGATTTTCGGTGAATCGATTATTGTGACGAGTCGCGATTAGATCACGAGCAAGTTGTATTTTTTATGCTGTATGCATATTTTATAAATGGTGACGCACTGGAAGATAGTGACTTTATGTTAGGAAATACGTACAAAATGTAAGGTAAATTTCTTTCAATATAGAGTTTTAATTTCAGCAAATGTATTTTTGATTATTTGTTGAATGTGAAAGATATAATTAATTGAATGTTTATTTGGTAATATTTGGATTTAAAAATATTTGTACAGACAAATTTGTTTACATAAGTGAAATACTTCTTGTGTATGTGTATTTTTATATATAAGAACATCTCTTTTTTATTTCTTCAATACAGTAGTATGTAAATTTTATATATTGATCTGATTCTTTAAGAAAAAAATTGATGAATTCATACATTGCTTTAATTTCAATTTTAATTTCTAAATAACTTTATTTTTTATAGAAAAGCACATCTATCTCAAAATCTTTTGAGGTGGATCGTTGACATTTTCTATAATATTCTAGATCTAAATTACACATATACATTTTGAAACATGTATAAAATCTTGTGTTTAAAATTCAACTAACTGTTTCTAGTAATTCAGCTAATTCTAAGTTAGAATATCAAAAATGTATATTGTTTTCCATTTACAATTCAAAGTTTACTTAGAAGAATGTATATTTAACATGAATTATAAATCTTTGTCCCAAATTTTTTCAAGAAATATGTATATGTATATCTAATATTCTTAGAACAATATTTTGTAGTCATTTGACGAAGAAATTAGTAAAATAAAATATTACCAAATGCATATATATCATAACAAACGTTTGACAAATATTTAAAATCATTTTCTTTAGAAATAAAGTTTCATGTGAATAAATTTTCTTATATTTCATCTTCTTTTTAGCATTAAATCACCATCCATCCATGTATTCTGCTATATCATTTATGAAATAATTTGTAACTCCATTTAAAATGGAAACTTAAAACAACATGGTGAACAATTCAAACGTTGCGTAGGAGAATTTTTAAGCGTGATTCATAGATAGAAAAACTAATTCATCCTACATTTATTGTTCTGTTATACAGTAAATTATTTACGACTACCTTGTTACGTAATGTAAATACCGTATACTGCAGTAGCGTAAGTCAAAGATGAAAGTTGTGAATGTAGGAGGATCACGAGTTGATCGAAGGATATGCCAAAAAAATGAGAAAGTAATATATGTATATGTATAATTACTGATCAAACGAATTCTAATAATTTTTAAACGAATTCGATACAAACTATTATAAGAATGTTCGATTATAATAGGATTGACAATATTTTATGAAAATCATACGCATACTCGGTTGATCAATATCTGTAATGGGCACCTTGGCCTCGCCTTAAAGGAATCGAACAAACTCATAACGAAACGATATTCGAAGATGGTACCGTTAAGGAAAGGCCGACGCTATACATATCAGAATCAAAATTCATTTAGTTATGGTGCTCATTTTAAGACACTTTGCACTTATTCAAATTCATGTCGGATCTGTTTTTGCAGATTTTAAAACACCTTAATAAATTATTTGTGTTTAGTATTATTTTAACCAGTTGAACATCTTTTCTCATGCTTGTCAAGAATAAAACATATATAATTAATAGATATGTATTTATTCATTGACTGACGTAAGATATTCGTAGTAAGTTTGTACATGTATTTATTTAATACTTCAGTAATCTACAAAAAATTGTAATAGTGCCATTATGGGCAAACTTGTTTAATTGTATCTATACATGCATTCTAGTTGTTTAAACATAAACACAGAATGGTGAACACTCGTGTATCTTCAGTAACTTGTTATGTACGTACATAGTTAGTTTTAGTCTTAGTTATGCACGAATTGTTTCAACTAAAAATATTTATGTATCATAATTGTTTCACAGAAGTTCATAAAGGAAAATACAAATTGTTCAAAAAGTTAATAAGATAAATTTAATTCTTTTAATACATCATTTTTGTTTAAAAAAATAAAAAACTACTTATCATAAAGTAGTTAAATGTAGCACACACAGCGTTAAAAATATCATATTTAATTATGCAGCCATTCATCTATTAAATGTCCAACCTCAACTCTGGTAGCTTTCAACTGAAGTGGATCATTTTTGGAAGGAGGATACATGTTGGCACAATGAGCAGTACCTATGGTCATAATAATAAATAAATTTTTTGTATTACACGAAAAATGAAAAATTTCAATTAATATGTACACACCATCAATATAAATGACAGGTATTTGCGGATTTGCTGATTTTGTAATTCCCAAAACATGCCAACGATCAATTGATCCATGTACAAATACTACATTTGTAGTCTTTAAATCTAATCCTCCATACAGAATATTTGTTCTATTCACTGCCGAATTCAGCAAATGAATATTGTACCTGTTAGAATACGGAAATGTTATAATTTTATAGCTAATGATTTATCATAATTGAGAAATGTATTTATCGTAATTTTAAATAAACCTTGGGCCAAATATATCAATGCATTGTTGCACAAAGAAATCTACTGGGAAAGTTTCACTAAATAATTTTGGGCGTGCTGTCGAAGTTTGAAAGAATCCAAATTCTGTACACGTTTGGTACGTCCATTGACGTCCTACAAGAAATATATTTTAAAATACAATAAATAAAAATTAAAACAGCAATAGTATAAGTAAAAAAATACATTACCCCCTTCTGCTTCTTCGCTAGCCCATGTTATGTTCCGAAGTTTATGAATCATTTTATTATACATATAATCCAAACACTTTTTTTCTGATGCTTGTAATATTTTAGTGCTCAAAATTGCAAGTCTGTCAATAGCAATACCCAATGTTTCGTTCGTTAATATGTCGCAGGCACTATCGATAGTTAAATTAGCCATTGCGGAATTATTACGATTGTCTTTATTGTACTGTACAATACCAGCAAAGATGCTTGCTATTGTTTCATATAAATTCGAAATATCATTACGTTTGGTATGTTCGTTGATTGGATCACATAAACTATAAGTAAAAATAATTTTTCAATAATGATATATTTGATTTGTAAATGAAGAATTTTACTTTTACTTACATAAATTTTTTAGCTATTCCTTGTTGACCGATAGGACGATGTAACATTATATGAAATTGTTTGTTTGCTTCTAGTATTGCATTTACACATGCTTCAGAATATTCTTTGAGGGCATTTTCAACAACAACAAAGTATTCTATAAAGTATAATTATTAATATAAAACACTTCTGTTTTAAATAAAATATTTTTTATATTTAAGTGTATCTTATATTTACCCTGAAAATCAATTTCTGCTAATAAAGGACCACTAGCAGAAACAGCCCCGTGTACTAAATGAGGATATTTATTACGCAACCAAGCAGCTAATGATCCAGCATATGATCCTCCAAATGCAATCCATTTAGTACCAGCTGGTAACTTGTAATTAATATTCATGAATTCTATAAAGTAAGCCAAATCTGCAAGTGCCTGTTGCGATGAAAGATACATTAAATTTTTCACGCCGAGATCCCTGCAGATAACAAAAACGTAACATTATAACTTAAAATGTATCAATTATATATTTTATAAACAATGTTACATACGAAGTAGGATGACTTTGTCCATAAAAGCGGTGTTCCACTTGAAAACATAGCGCCCCAAATTGCTTAGCATATTCGATCCATTGACCTTCTGCCATCCATTTAGCATTTGCTGCAGCTTCACCACTTATCATCAAAAATACTGGACCACCTTTCTTATAGTGCTCTCCATTTACGAAATATCTCTGAAAAAATAATAAAAAGATTTATATTACAAAATAAAAATTAAGAAATATTTAATATATTCTTATTACCTGTTGCCAAACACGCGCATCAGTTGGATCAAAGTGATCTAGAAACTGTGTAAACCATTCAGCACTTGGAAGTTCATGATCTTCAGATAAAATTGGAGCACCTAGATTACCATATTTGCTTCGACCCCTCATAAAAGTCTCCCATGATATACTATTATTTATAAAATTAACGAAGAATAATAATAGTAGTAAACGGTTCATAGTATCTTAGGTTTGGATAAACTATAAAATATGCATTCTGAAAAAATAAAAACTAAATTTATTATTTATATTACACATACAAAATTAATATATTACGAATATTATTTTATCAATTTTATTCTCTAATAAATTAAAACATAACGATAACATAGTTAATACTACCTTTTTAAAATACAAGTTGTCTTACATTTATTATTTACAGAAATGATATTTTTAAAATTAGTTCTTATAATATAGGCACTAATATTATTCTTGTACAAATTTACCCGTGTTTTTTATATATGAGTACTACAACTTATTAACTTGAAACCATGCTTGGAACAAAATTCCAATCTTTCCAACATGATAAAACTAAAAGAATATAAATATAAAAAGCAGAGGAACGTACTTACAAATTTTATAGTAATGATAAGTTGTTCTTTCCTGTTTAGAGCTTCTTTTTCTTTATAGTACTTATTGAATAATCTACTTAGTTCGTTTTAATATATACAATATTTAGAGAAAACATTATAATTTGTAACCTTGATGTAATGAACAATTTTGCTGCTTTGCAAAGGCACTATATGTGTATTGTTAACTTGTTGACTTGTAGCAGCTTGTAGTGCGTGCAGTCTAATATATATATATATATATTATATGTATAGCTGATATAGTATGTGCATTTTTTGTATAGCGCCCCCTATAAAACGGTTTATTACAATAAATATATATATATATATATATATATATATATATGTATATCATATACACGAGTATAAGTTAGCAAATAAAAGCGCATAAATCATTTTACGAAAATAGTTCGTGAAAAAAAGACAGATACAAAAGTTCCAGATAACATTACCAAAAATGGCTCTAAATATATGAAAACATTTTAGATTTTAAATAAATGATACATGTAGTTAAAATATTATCAATGTAAACTGTGTAGTGTTAATTGTTAACGTAACTCGTAAGTACACTTATTTGTCTTGTATTACTTTTTGTTGTACTGGATATTAATTAGATTAAATATGTTATAATGAATAAAATCCAATTTTTTTTTTTTCATTTGAAAAGAGTTACATTAAGAATCTTCTTCTATTATTGATTATACATACACATAATTACTTCTTAAAAGATAATTATCATACAATCTACTAAAACTATATTTTTAATGTTTTATACATTTTTCTACGCATTATACTATTTATCTTATGATATTATAATATTTTGTTTTTTATATATTTAATCGTTCCGTTTATATATATTTAAGTATATATTTGTGCATGTTGCAATCTTTTACAAAGTAGAAGATTGAATTCACATATATATTTAATAAAATTTTATTATTGTTATAACATTTAAAAATGCTTGACAAAATCGAAAAAATGTTTTATTTATATTAAAAATTAAATTCAAAGTAAATGTTAATTGAGAGAATATTCTGAGGGTAATAATATAATAAAAGATTGTCTCAATATCTGATAAAAAATACAAAAATCCACATAGCCAACTTCAAATAAAAATGTTCGTAATTATTTATGTGCTATAGTTCTACTTTCTTATATATAATCAACTATTTGATGGATATAGTTCGGTTAAAAAAAATAAAAATAAAACATTTGTACAAAAACAATATATATATATATGAGGATATATTTTCTACATTCAATATGCATGTATACATATGTACGTAAACATATAAACAAAATCTTTTTTTGTAAAGTAAGAATCGAAATATGAATGCTTAACATTATAAACTGCATATAACTATTATAGATTATATACATATCACATATAAGCATTTTATCTAACTGAAATAAATCTTCGAGCGATGACATTATCAAAGGTATTTAATCGGAAAATTCTCGTCAATCCTTACTATACAGATGGACACTAGAAGCTATCTATATTTGCGAAAAACGTTCTAAATTAAGTAATAAAAAGACTTGTAGCCGTCTAATGAATATCGCCTGTACGTATGAAGAAACAATGGTGCTATGTGTCGTGTAAAGCTTGACAGTTAAACATAAGCAGTAAGAATAAAGACATCCATATATATGCGTCAGGAAGATGATACAGTTACACTGTACATGCGAATGTGTGTGTTCAAGCGTCAGGGCGTGTCCAGGCCTGAGTTGAGGCAAAGGACGATTGGCAGTCGTTTAGAAGCATCTGGAAGAGTCGGTTGACAAGAAGCGTGCGTGCGAGTGGATTTACGAGGTCTTCGGAGTATAATATATGTGTATAACTGTTGTGTGTGAAATAAAGTGAATTATTTGAATTTCCGAATCCCTCCTATATCTTTACGATATGTAAGTAATAATAATTTATCATGAAGTAAACGAATTCAGAAAATATTGATTTAGTACTGCCGACAAAGGTTTTAAATGCATTATATGTGTATGTGACCTCTTTCGTGGTTTAATTCCTTAAAGACGAGCGTGAAACGAAACATTTGATTAAATTGTTCATCTTTTCATTTTCTACTTTGCAATTATATTATCATAATATTTCACTTTGCTCATTTTATTATATTGTTATTTTTTTGGTATACGCTGTTCGTAATAATAAATTAATACATCGAGTAAATGTTGTTTATGAAGATATATAGACTATAGAAATAAAAAAGTTTCTTCAATTATAATATATGATTTTCTCACTTTGTACTTCACTTATATATCTCATTCTTTTATGTATGCTTTATTATATACATAATTATTTTGTGGAAATTTTTAATATTATATATTTATATCGCTTTAGCAATAATTTAAACGAATTTGTTTTTTGCAGATTATTGCATTAATTGAAGCAAGATGAAGTTTGCAGAACATCTGTCTGCTCACATTACGCCTGAATGGCGTAAGCAATACATAAGCTACGAGGTAAAATAAAATAGCCTTGGAAATTAAAATATTTATATTTTAATTGTCTTTGTTAAAAATTTATTTCTATGCTAATGGAGATATACAGGGTGTTTCAGAATAAGTAGGAAATATTTTAGGAGTAGCTTCTGCATATATAAACAATAGAAAGACTTTATATAAATATATCTTACTTGAGTTTGTTTTAGAGTTATAGTGGATTTAATTTTTATTCTTTTATTTTGTATACTACATTATATACTGCTTTTCATAAAAGGTATTTGAGATGGTATTTTTATATTCCAATGCAAGCTTGCAGATATCTTACCAATTACTGTCTTACCATGTTTAAATATCCAGATGTAGTCTGTATTTTCTGGAAACTTGAGAAACACAATACTTGTCTACGGAAAGAAATATGAATTGCAAAAGAAAAACCGTTATAATTTGAAAAGAAAGTCAAATAGGACATATCCTCATATGAACTTTTTATGGTTTAGGTATACAGAAGCCACTCCCAAAATATTTCCTACTTATTCTGAGACACTCTGTACAATGAAAGATCAGAACACTATTAATTAAAATGACCTCTTTGGGTTAATAGGAAATGAAGGCAATGCTCTATACTGCTGTAGAAGAAGCACCGTCAGCTGAAAGTGTTGTTCGTGATATTTCGATCGCACCGATAGAAAGTTCTGATCAAACGCAAATTTTGCGTATGATGGGTGAAGAAGAAAATGGTGTACTCAATAGAGGTAAACGTAAAGTTGGTGGTAAACGACAAGCTACTAGTAAAGAAGACAAACGGGCATTGCTGAAAGAAGAAACAGTTGATATAGATATATCAAATGCCAGTTAAAAATAGTTCAATTGTTTTATTATCAGAACCTACGCAAAGCAATATTATTCCAAATTTAATGTAATTTTTATATAGGCAATAGTTTGCAAGAAAGAGTGCAGGTCGTACTTTATGAACAATTAATATTTCCTTTGTGCATCAAAATTGAAGATTGTGAGGCTGAACTGAACAAGTGCCTTGTATATATCCTGTTTATTAAACTATGAATTTGATAACTTAGTGTAAAGATATAGAAGGGATTCGGAAATTCAAATAGTTCACTTTATTCAACACACAACAGTTATACACATATGTTATACTCTGAAGACCTCGTAAACCTACTCGCACGCTCGCTTGTTGTCAACCGACTCTTCCAGATGCTTCTTAACGATTGCTTATCGGATTTACATGATTTGTCGAATTACTTAATAGAACCTTTAAACCTTATTACTTTATTTACATTCCTCTTAGTTTACATTCATCCATGACCTAAACCTTTCAAATTTCTCTCTACACAGTGCCTTCGTAAAAATATCCGCAGTATTTTCGCCTGTACTTACTTTAATTATATTTATCTTGTTTTCCTCTAAGCACTCGTGAACGTAGTGGTAATTCATACTTGAAAAATGTATAAAGTGTATCATAATAGTTGTACATAGATATTAGTGAGTTGTATGTAGAAACAGGGTTGATATTTTAAGATGTTCATTTTGCAACGAGCAACAGTGCAGTCTATCTGTTATTATAGTATTATAATTTTAATTAAAGGGAAAGCGCACATTACATTATAATGTTCATAATTTTTGGTGACAAATATAAGTTCTAGATTAACTGTCACTGGGAAGTGGTATTTGTAGCTTATCTCATCAAACAATTGTATTTATTTTATATGTTATTATATATAATTATATGTGATTACATATAATTCTATGCAATTTGTAGCGAATTAAATATGTAAATAATACTTGCATATAGGCTATTTATAATTCATTAGTAAAATGTTCAGTATTAAGAGAAGAGTGTGCTGTATTTCGCGTCCTTTATTTGTTGATTATATATACGTTCCAAGCAAGGCGGTTGAATACCCGGCACCTCGCTGTATTCTGTAAAAAGACAATAGTTCGTAGTCATTTATCAATTTTGATGTAGCTTACTCTATCGGAGCCTCTTCCATTTCAATGTCTCCTTCTTCCTCCTCACCAGTCGTGATAACATGAATGGGGGCCTGGTGGTCCACCCCCATCTGGCCACGGTCACAAGCTAACGACACAGCGGGGCCCGCTTGTCCACCCACGTCTGCGCCGGTACTGGGGTATCCCTCCCCTGCACCGTAAACTTCATTATTTAAATTTTCCGACATATCATCATTATCTTCATCATCAAGGGATTGCTTGATCGTCTTATCGTCTTGGTGCCACTCACTCTTTCGCACCCTACCCCGGTCGGGACCGATGCAGGGTGACGGGGAGCCCCACGTGAAGGTGAGGTGAGTGGTCTTGACAGATATGGGCCCACCAACTTCTCCGAAGTTCTCCGCACCGGATCAGCGATCAGACGGGCGCCACATCGCCGACCAGCCGCCACCCGACTATAGGTGAACATCAGATACATCGGGGTTTCTCAGGGCATGATGCTACGCACTGAGAACCCATACCCGCCTCGTGCTCCCCATGTGAAGTGTGTATCTATGTGAAGTCCAAGGTATTTGACTTGCCTTGTTTGTGTTATTTGCGTGCCGTTCAGGAAGATGTTTGGTGTTATCAGTTTTCCCAATGTGAATGCGATGTGGTTGCATTTGTTAGGGTTAGCTTTGATTTGTTTGTCCTGTAGCCACTTTTCTATTTTTGTGATGTGCTCTTGTAGTATTGTGGCTGCTGTTACAGGGTTAGTGTGCCTGACTAGCACGGCTGTGTCGTCCGCGAATGTCAGTATTTTGCTATTGGTAGTTGTTGTAATGTTGGCCGTGTATAGTGTGTAGAGTATGGGTCCTAGGACGCTTCCTTGTGGAACACCTGCTTTGATGTCTTTTGCTTCGGAGTGTGCGTCCTTGATTTTTACTGTGAAGGTTCTGTTGCTTATGTATGATTTTATTATTTGGTATATTTTTTCCGGGAATTGTTTCTTGATTATTTGTATTAGGCTTTTGTGGTTTATTTTGTCGAATGCTTCCTCTATGTCCATGAATGGGGCTGTACAATATTGTTTGTTTTCTATTGTGTGTATTATTTCGTTGACAAGCCTGTGCATTTGTTCTATGGTGGAGTGTTTATTTCTGAATCCGAATTGATGGTCTGTTATTAGTTTTTCCTTCTCTATTATTGGTTTTAGTCGGGTATATATTACTTTTTCTAGTATTTTGGAGAGCACGGGGAGTAGTGATATTGGTCTGTAGGATGTTGCTTCATGTGGGTCTTTGCCTGGTTTGGGTAACATTATGATTTGTGCCTCCATAATGTAGGATGATATTGTATTCTTAGTATTGCATTGAATATTATTGTAATTAGCCGTATCGCTTTTGGAGGGAGGTTTTTCAATATTTTGCCATTGATTAGATCGATTCCTGGTGCTTTGTTGTTTTTTGTTTTTTCTATTATGTTTCTTATTTCTTGTGCTGTTGTTTTGGGTATGGTGTATTGCTTGTCGATTGCAGTGCTAGTGGCTATCGCGTCGTCGTCCGTATGGCTATTGTGGTTGCTGTTATTGATGTTGCGTGGTGTAAATGTGTTGCATAGGTGGATGGAAAATTCTTCGGCTTGCTCTTCGTTGCTTCTTGCCCCTGTGTTGTCTACTTTTCTGATTGCTGGGGCTGGTTTTATCGCCTTCTTTATTTTTTTTGTGGCTTTCCATAGTGAGTAGTTGTAGTTCTCGTGTGCAGATAGTGACTCTATGAACTTTGTGAATTCGTTGTTGTTGTGCTCTTTTATTTCGTTTTTTATTTCCTTTGCGAGTTTGTTTAGGTGTTTTTTGTTTTCTTTTGTTCTATGTTTTTGCCATTTTGCTTTCGCTTTTCTTTTATCTCTAATTTTTTCGAGGATGTCTGATGGGATTTCTTTTGTTTGTCTAGTGGTAGTTGCTGGTTTTGTGGTTGCCCGTGCTGCCTCTTGTATAGTTTTTGTAAGTGTTGTTACAGCTTGCTCGATGTGTTGGGGCGTTTTCAGTGGGATGTTGCAGTTGATTTTGCTTTCAATTATTTCTTTGAAGGTTTGCCAATTAGTGGATTTGTTGCATAGCGTCTCTGAGTTGTTGTAGAGTATTGGCTTGTTTCTGTATGTTATTATTATGGGTGTATGGTCGGAGCTAAGCTCGAGGCTGGATGCTATATTTATTTTATTTCCGTTTAATCCCTTTGTGACTGCAAAGTCGAGTAGGTCGGGGATTTTGCTCAGGTCTGTCGGCCAGTATGTCGGTCTTCCTGTGGATGATATATTGAGATTGTTTTTCCTGATGTGTTTTTCCAGGGTTCTGCCTCGAGGTGTAGTGATTCTTGATCCCCATGTTGTGTGCTTTGAGTTGTAGTCTCCTGCTGCGATAAACTTGTCGCCTAGTTGTTGGAAGTATTCTTCCCACATTTGTGCTGTAATTTTGTGTCGCGGTGGTGCATATACTGCTGAGAGCTGTAGACGGTTGCTGCTAGTTTGTACGGTAACGGTAGTTGCTTGTATGTGTTCTTTACTAACTTGGCTGTGTAGGTGGTGTTTAATGTCGTTTCTTATTATCACTGCGGTTCCTCCGTGTGCTTTTCCTGAGGGGTGCTTGGTATCGTATATGGTATAGTGCGGTATTTTTGCGTAGCTTTTTGTTGTGAAATGCGTCTCTGATACGGTAACGTACACATGAATCCAGATTTCCAGCTTACCGTAGTAGCTATGGCCGTTGAGGAGTCTCTGGGGTGTTTCCTCTCTGGTTGGTTCTAGATTCCGAATCTTATTCGTAGGCTTGCTCTGCGCTGACCGTAGTCCTCTCGTCTAAGTTCACCGTAGTGGAACGTTGAAATTTGCTGCAGGGCTTCGTAGTTGCAAAGATTCGCAGTGGTCCGCTGATCCTTCGATCTTCAATGATGCGCGTACGCCGAAATAGTCATTCCGTTTACACTGAATGAATCCTGGTAAGATCGCCAAAATGTAGCGTAAAAATTCAACAATTGACAAAAAAAAAAATAAAAAAACTTGTCGATTTCGGAACAGGAGAGCGAGTTCTTTATTTACACTCGATTTACAATAAAATAGTATTTGCGGTTCGCGAAGATAAACTTTTTAATATTCAAGCTAATACGGATTTATTAAGACTGACGTTATTCAGATGTTAAGAGACTGTATTCGTTAGCTGATTGATTTCTATTTGGATATTTGGTCTAAGTTATTCTGATATTCTGGTATCTTACTGGATATACTGATATGTTATGTAAGAATTCTAGGTGTTCTAATGTTGTCGAACAAATAATCTATTGTTGTATCATTATCAAAGGGAATCATCTTGAGTTTATATTCAAATGTTATGTTGACTTTGGATTGCCCTATCTTCATTATACTATCGTTGAATATTAAATTACATTGTTCATCAGGTGACTGAATTATGGAAGGTCTTCAAATTTTAATTTGTTTCTAAGTATTATAACAAAGTACATGTATTTCAATTTTTTCTTTTGGTAAGCTATATATTGGTTTTCAGCTGTTAATGGAATGAATGTTATATTTTCGATTTTATAAACGGAAAATTTACAAATATTTATTTTTTTTTTTAATTGATTATTTCTGACGCACAGTCGTGGATAGATTCCTTGTCATGTATCACTTGAGTTTGTTTGCACATTGTAATTCCTATTTTTATGTTACAATTTTTATCGAGGTACTCATTATCAACATTCATGTATGTATATTGTTGTGTCAAAAATATTGTATGTTCAACTACTGGTGCCAGAAATGCTTGGCCTCTTTTGCTTGGTATGGGGTATACTCGCATTATATCCCATACCAAATCCGTTAATAAGGGTACAGTCATTTTGAAGAAAACTTCGGTCTTGATAGTGAATACCGTCAATTTTGATATGTCTAGTATAAATTGATAATTTCCATATTTCGATTCTAATGCTGTATTGTAAAGGTGGTGACCTAGTGCTTTCTTGTAATTATCAATGAATATTACATGATCGATAATTTGAGAACTAAGAATTTCTGCGTTTCCCATATTTATAACATTGAATATTGTATGGAATTGAAAATGAAGATCATAAATTGCACTTTCAGCTTGAATTATCAAATCTGTTATTGGTCTTTCTCTAGTGGTATTGACCATATATTCGTCAAATTTTATTCTTACTTTATCGACTAGTTTAATAGTGTTGGATTTTATAATTTTGCGTATGAGTGCAGTTTGGTTTGCTACTATAGTCTTTACTTCATTTCCTTCTTGAAAGAGTTTATCAATATTGTTAGGAAGATGATACAGTTATACTGTACATGTGAATGTGTGTGTAAGCGTCAGAGCGCGTCCAGGCCTGAGTTGAGACAAAGGACGATTGGCAGTCGTTAAGAAGCATCTGGAAGAGTCGGTTGAAAACAAGCCAGCGTGCGAGTAGGTCAGTGCGTAGCATCATGCCCTGAGAAACCCCGATGTATCTGATGTTCACCTATAGTCGGGTGGCGGCTGGTCGGCGATGTGGCGCCCGTCTGATCGCTGATCCGGTGCGGAGAACTTCGGAGAAGTTGGTGGGCCCATATCTGTCAAGACCACTTACCTCACCTTCACGTGGGGCTCCCCGTCACCCTGCATCGGTCCCGACCGGGGTAGGGTGCGAAAGAGTGTGTGGCACCAGGACGAGAGTATGGCTCGTTAACCATACACCACAAAGCAAACCCTCTGGTAATAATGAAGATGAACATGATATGTCGGAAAATATGAGAAAAGAAGTTTACGGTGCAGGGGAGGGATACCCCAGTACCGGCGCAGACGTGGGTGGTCAAGCGGGCCCCACTGCGTCGTTAGCTTGTGATCGTGGCCGGATGGGGTTGGACCACCAGGCCCCCATTCGTGTTTCTGTACCTGGTGAAGAAATGGAAGGAGATGTATAAATGGAAGAGGTTGTGACAGAGGAGGCTGCAGTAAAAGAAACTACTGCTACTGTTAAGGCCGAGAAGAAAGGAAGAGACATAGACAAAGAGAAGCGCAATGCAAAGGGAAAAGAAAAGAAGAAAGATAGGGACGGCAGTAGAAGTAGAAGTAGTAGTCGGGTGGGGAAGGCGACATCATCATCCTCCCCACCTGCAGCTAAGACGACGGTGCCCTATCTTCCCCACCAGTTGTAAACGATAGCGAGGTCTTCCGGGTCCCCAGAAGGGCGGTGGAGAGAGGGAGATCCAAAGATGGAGCGAGATCGAGGGACAGCTCAAGAGACCAGTCAACAACAATAGCTGACTCGATATCCGAAACCCGGTCGGAGGACGAGGAATCGATGGCCTCGTTCACCTCCAGGGAAAAGAAGCGCAAAATAATCAGCGTGACACCGGAGGTGTCGGACCGACTGAAGGCCATCATTCAGGGGACCTCACCAAGAGATATCGGCGCCAAGGTTTTGGGTCACCAAGCAAAGGTCCTGAGGGTGGCTGTCACGTCCTCCAATCTAAAGGAGACGTACATCAGAGCCCTTAGAGACGCGGTAGAATATACTGTGGCGGCATGGTCCCACCAAATCTCCGCCTCTCCAGTGCCAGATTTCCTGGAAGAAAGGAAAAAGAGGGAGGCTCTGGAGACGGAGTTGGAAGTAGTGAAAAAGAAAAACGAGGACCTGGAAAAGAAATTAAACAGGATCCTGAAGGGGACGACCGGTGCAGTGGCGCCAAGTGAGCCGGACAAACAGGGTAGTCCTACAAAACATTACAGCAGGGACGACGTAAGACCGGAAATGGAGGCCCTGAAGAAGAGACTGGATGACTTCGGCCCCTCTCTGCTTTAGAGAAATGACAAGGCCAGGACGGAGTGCGGACACAGCCGCGACAGCGGCAACGGTGGCTCTATCGGGAAGGAACCAGCAATACTCCCTCCAGGAGATATATGTACAACCCTTACCCCTCTCTCAACGGCAGCCACAGGGTGTAGAGGAAAAGGAAGGGAGTGGAATGGTGGTCTCCCGTAAGGCTAAAAGAAAGGCGAAGAAGTTGGCTAAGGCGGAAGGCAACCACGAATTAGTCAACATCGCCCCGTCACTAGCAATGGGAGCCAATGGAAACGGAAGACCGGCGGGAATAATGCCCCCCACGACGATGGCCAGTGGGTGGATAGGAAGAAGAAACAATAGGAGGCAAGAAGTCGGAGGGTCTCCCGCAAGTTACGCGATGCAGGCGGGTTACGCGGGAGCAGTTAAGACCAAGGCTAAGGCGAGGAGGGGAGTAACGACGGCGTGTGTGGGCAGAGACCATGGACATTATGGCCCCCCGCCTGCTACATCTATACAACAGGTGCCTGAGAGAAGGCGCATACCATCGGGCATGGAAGGATGCCAGACTGGTGCTGCTGAAGAAGGATGGTCGGCCGCTGGAATCTCCATCAGCCTACAGGCCGATCTGCCTCCTGGACGAGGTGGGCAAGCTCTTTGAAAGAATAATTGCCGCCCGCCTGGAGGCATTCATGGAGTCTAGAGTACCAGGCTGGCACGACAACCAGTTCGGGTTCCGTCGAGGGAGATCCACCATTGATGCAATCCGCAGGTTGAGAGACAGGGTGGAGGATGTGATTGCCCGAGAGGGGATCGCGATTGCGGTCTCCCTCGACATCACTAACGCCTTCGACTGAATCCCGTGGAGCAAGATTCGGGAGGCCCTGCGATTCTTTAAGGTCCCAGGATACTTCCAGAGGATTATAGGGGCATACCTCCGGGAAAGGTGGATAACATATAGATCCTCGGAGGGAGAGGAGAGAAGATCAGTGGAGCGCGGAGTACCCCAGGGCTCGGTCCTCGGGCCGATGCTCTGGATCACGGCGTACGATTACGTACTTCGCAGCCCGATGCCCCCCAACACGGGATTGATCTGCTACGCGGACGACACTCTGGTCGTGGCAGAAGGGCGATGGTGGTATGAGACGGCGGAGGCGACCACAGAGGCCACCCGAAGAGCAGTGAGGGCCATAGGAGAGCTTGGACTGAAGGTTGCTCCGGCCAAGACAGAAGTACTTGGTTTTTTCAATAGAAGATGCAGAGGACCACCCCCGGCTGGACTGGCGATCGACGTTGACGGGGTGGAGGTACAAGTGGGGAATCGGTTGAAGTACTTGGGCCTAACCATTGATGACCAATGGTCCTTCCAGCCCCACTTTGAGAACCTCGCCCCGAAGGTGACAGCTGTGGCCAACGCTCTGTGCGGTATCCTCCCGAACATCGGAGGTGCCGGGATGGGGGTGCGCAGACTGTACGATAGGGTGGTCAGAGCTCGGGTAATGTGTGGCGCACCCGTCTGGGCCAAGGATCTGGCCGCGAGCAGGCGAAGTCAGGCCCTGCTGTGGACGGTCCAACGCACCACTGCATTGAGGATAGCTAGAGGGTACAGGACGGTCTCGCATGCGTCCGCTACCGTCCTGGCGGCATCCCTTCCATACGTGCTGCAAGCCCTGGCTCTCCAGAAGATCTACGAGATCTCGAGAGTCAGGGATGGAAAAGAAGATCTACAAGAACAAAGAAGAGTGGTTGAAGAGGAAACGTGGGAGAAATGGCGACTCCTACTAGAAGATGAGGCGAAGAAGATATCCCACCGTGCTGTAGACGCGGTCCTACCCGTTTGGGACAGGTGGAAAGAAGCGTGGGGTGTTCCGCTGACCTACAGGCTCACTCAGGTGCTCACCGGGCACGGCGTGTTTGGTGAGTTCCTGTTGAAAATACAACGTGAGGTGACCAACGTCTGTCACCACTGTGGGGAGGCGGAGGATACTGCCCAACACACCCTGCAATACTGCCCAGCCTGGGCAATGCTGAGGCACATACTGACCATGAAGATCGGAGGAGACCTGTCCCCAAAGGGAATCATCGAAGCGCTGCTGCGAGGCCGGTCGGACTACGAGGCTGTCCGCGACTTTTGTGAGCGGGTTATGCTCATAAAGGAGCGGGCAGAGAGACTCAGGATTCAAGCCGGCCACCCAGCTCGGGTACAGCGGGAAAGGAACCCAGGACGCAACGGTGGGAGGCCGCCATCTCCCCCAACGGATCCGGTAAGATGACCCGGGGATGGCTGCCCCGGGAGTCATTTGGAAGTAGCCCCTCCGTAGCTAGGAGGGAAGACGCGGGAAAGAGGACTTTCAGGAAGATTTTCAGTGGTGAGATCCCTGGGGCCTCTTTCTTGTGCGTTAGAATAGCCACGTGGTGGTTTTAATTGGTAAAAGTACGACACTACCAAGCCCCCGCTTGCGGGGGACGGGTGTCCATGAGGATTTCCCCACGTTACAAAAAAAAAAGCGTGCGAGTAGGTTTACGAGGTCTTCAGAGTATAACATATGTGTATAACTGTTGTGTGTAAAATAAAGGGAATTATTTGAATTTCTGAATCCCTCCTATATCTTCACAAATATTGGCATTTATTAAATTTAAATCGTCATTATAAAAGATTCCAAATACACTTTTTAAAATGGATTCAACAATACTCAATAATCCGCTTTTAGTTAATGTGTGTGTTGAACTGGTCGCCAATTCTAAGAAAACTCTACATCTGGTCTTTAAACGCCACGAAATCGGACGAATACTTTTGGCCAATGAACTAGTATTCCTAATGAAACGCAAAAGAATGCTGTCGATATAGAACGACACCTACGAGAAGAACAAAGAGATTGGAGAATAGAACCCGGTTGATTACCTACAAATCGTTTCCCTGACCGTCAACCACTAAGAAATAACAGATCATTGAAGCATCATTGAAGATCGAAGGATCAGCGGACCACTGCGAATCTTTGCAACTACGAAGCCCTGCAGCAACTTTCAACGTTCCACTACGGTGAACTTAGACGAGAGGACTACGGTCAGCGCAGAGCAAGCCTACGAATAAGATTCGGAATCTAGAACCAACCAGAGAGACTCCTCAACGGCCATAGCTACTACGGTAAGCTGGAAATCTGGATTCATGTGTACGTTACCGTATCAGAGACGCATTTCACAACAAAAAGCTACGCAAAAATACCGCACTATACCATATACGATACCAAGCACCCCTCAGGAAAAGCACACGGAGGAACCGCAGTGATAATAAGAAACGACATTAAACACCACCTACACAGCCAAGTTAGTAAAGAACACATACAAGCAACTACCGTTACCGTACAAACTAGCAGCAACCGTCTACAGCTCTCAGCAGTATATGCACCACCGCGACACAAAATTACAGCACAAATGTGGGAAGAATACTTCCAAGAACTAGGCGACAAGTTTATCGCAGCAGGAGACTACAACTCAAAGCACACAACATGGGGATCAAGAATCACTACACCTCGAGGCAGAACCCTGGAAAAACACATCAGGAAAAACAATCTCAATATATCATCCACAGGAAGACCGACATACTGGCCGACAGACCTGAGCAAAATCCCCGACCTACTCGACTTTGCAGTCACAAAGGGATTAAACGGAAATAAAATAAATATAGCATCCAGCCTCGAGCTTAGCTCCGACCATACACCCATAATAATAACATACAGAAACAAGCCAATACTCTACAACAACTCAGAGACGCTATGCAACAAATCCACTAATTGGCAAACCTTCAAAGAAATAATTGAAAGCAAAATCAACTGCAACATCCCACTGAAAACGCCCCAACACATCGAGCAAGCTGTAACAACACTTACAAAAACTATACAAGAGGCAGCACGGGCAACCACAAAACCAGCAACTACCACTAGACAAACAAAAGAAATCCCATCAGACATCCTCGAAAAAATTAGAGATAAAAGAAAAGCGAAAGCAAAATGGCAAAAACATAGAACAAAAGAAAACAAAAAACACCTAAACAAACTCGCAAAGGAAATAAAAAACGAAATAAAAGAGCACAACAACAACGAATTCACAAAGTTCATAGAGTCACTATCTGCACACGAGAACTACAACTACTCACTATGGAAAGCCACAAAAAAAATAAAGAAGGCGATAAAACCAGCCCCAGCAATCAGAAAAGCAGACAACACATGGGCAAGTAGCAACGAATAGCAAGCCGAAGAATTTTCCATCCACCTATGCAACACATTTACACCACGCAACATCAATAACAGCAACCACAATAGCCATACGGACGACGACGCGATAGCCACTAGCACTGCAATCGACAAGCAATACACCGTACCCAAAACAACAGCACAAGAAATAAGAAACATAATAGAAAAAACAAAAAACAACCAAGCACCAGGAATCGATCTAATCAATGGCAAAATATTGAAAAACCTCCTTCGAAAAGCGATACGGCTAATTACAATAATATTCAATGCAATACTAAGAATACAATATTATCCTACATTATGGAAACAGGCACAAATCATAATGTTACCCAAACCAGGCAAAGACCCACATGAAGCAACATCCTACAGACCAATATCACTACTCCCCGTGCTCTCCAAAATACTAGGAAAAGTAATATACGCCCGACTAAAACCAATAATAGAGAAGGAAAAACTAATACCAGACCATCAATTTGGATTCAGAAATAAACACTCCACCATAGAACAAATGCACAGGCTTGTCAACGAAATAATACACACAATAGAAAACAAACAATATTGTACAGCCCTATTCATGGACATAGAGAAAGCATTCGACAAAATAAACCACGAAAGCCTAATACAAATAATCAAGAAACAATTCCCGGAAAAAATATACCAAATAATAAAATCATACATAAGCAACAGAACCTTCACAGTAAAAATCAAGGACGCACACTCCGAAGCAAAAGACATCAAAGCAGGTGTTCCACAAGGAAGCGTCCTAGGACCCATACTATACACACTATACACGGCCAACATTCCAACAACTACCAATAGCAAAATACTGACATTCGCGGACGACACAGCCGTGCTAGTCAGGCACACTAACCCTGTAACAGCAGCCACAATACTACAAGAGCACATCACAAAAGTGGCTACAAGACAAACAAATGAAAGCTAACCCTAACAAATGCAACCACACCACATTCACATTGAGAAAACAGATAGCACCAAACATCTTCCTGAACGGCATGCAAATAACACAAACAAGGCAAGTCAAATACCTTGGACTTCACATAGATACACACTTCACATGAAAACAGCACATCAAATCAATAATAGACAAGATACAGATAGCAAGGAGACAAATGTACTGGCTAACAAGCCGAAAATCCAAGCTAAGCACAGAAAACAAACTGAAAATATATAAAATAATCATAAAGCCAATCTGGACATACGGAATTCCACTATGGGGAACAGCAGCAATGAGTCATATAACCAAAATCGAAACAATACAAGCCAAAATCCTTAGAACAATAGTAAACGCCCCATGGTACGTTAGAAACGAGGACATAAGGAAAGACCTCGAAATACCAACGGTCAAGGAGGAGATTACCAGATTCGCAACAATATACAGAACAAGAATAGGAACACACCCGAACCAGCTGGCAGCTGAAACGTGCAACACAACAAACATCGCAAGAAGACTAAAAAGGAAACACCCAATATACCTCATAAAATATATAACTTAGAAAGAAAAAAACGAAGCTGGTACCCCGCTGGGGGTAGCCGCCCACATGCTATATTATTTTTTATTTATATTTTTATTTCTTCACCAACAAGATATAACACTTTACCAAATTTCCGCAAGGACAAATTGTAAAATAACCAAAATAAAATAAAAAAAAAAAAAAAGCACGAAATACATAGCTAACTAATTCACTGTTTCTTACCATAACCACAAAATATTTATTCAAGATTTCCATAGAGAGTTAAACATTTACATTAAAAAGTTTCGAAGAAAGACAAGCAAATCGTACATTTAACGATTCCACATATTATCCACAAACATAAAAGCTTTGTCTATTTTATACTGCAGCCAGTGTCGTGCATTTTCTAATATTTTTCAGCGAACCGATATAATATAATCGAGCGTTCGTATTTAGGTATAGAGTGTAGAGGATAAAGCACGTAGACTGTCTCCATTACGCATATCGTAGATTCGTCAGGCAACCGATTAATCACTGTCTAGTCGCGTCAAAGTCACGTTTAATCACTTGGTGGTGCGTTCGTTGCACCGTCACTCGGCGAGACGAGCATCAGACACTGATTCGATATCGATCATCGGACCTAGCGCGCCTACCCGGTGGATTTACCTACTAACCTAAATATTTCAAATGTGCCTAAAGCCGATGGATTTGTTTACCCCGAGTTCACAGAGGAATGAAGCTTCTCTGCTCATTCTGTTCTTTTCGAAGGTATTCCAAACGTCCGACCGCTTTCCGCTGTTCCAGTTTAATTGTTATTTTAATATCATTCACAGAAACCAGTGTTTTTAGCTTATTAAATATTAACAATACCGTTTCGTCAGGCTTTTTAACGCTAGAACTAACCATCTTTAATATGCACACTGGCTAACAGAAGCGTTTCAACACTTACTTATGTTATATGAGACATTCTTACATTTTAGCACTGTAAGACACGATTGTCATGATTATACGACACTTTTACAGAGAATTTATTTGGTGTTAAATGAATAATATAATAAAAAAAGTACAATCTAGCCAACGAAACAAACAGATACTAAATAGATTGCCAATAGGAATTGCTTTTAGTAAATCTGAAAATTATTTTCTCCATATTTTTATATTTATATCTAAGTTATTAACGAACACAAATTGCAAGTCTGTATCGGTTTCATACACGTTAAATATAGTTTTTCAAAGTTTCCGACTAATTAGTGTACATTAAATTTTATTCGTTATTCAATTCCTAGAGAACGCGAAAAGAGTAGAAATTTACTATAATTGCACGTCTGTTGAATATTTAAAGTGCTATGAATATTAAATAATAGTATTAAAAGCTACCATCTTTTTTATGAGTTCCAACTTGAAAAATACATCGTAAAAGCTGCTGAAAGCACAAATTTAATATTCGGGAAAGTTCATACAAACGCTGAAACACTTTATCGTTGATGTTTAGAAATCAAGTTTCATGATTAGATTGAAAATTTATACTTGTATGAGCGTAAGGGAAACAGGCCTGGATATAAATTTGTCTCACTTGTTGAATATCGAAACATGTACTTCCGATATTCTATGTACATTTGCATATTACGTTCCATCTTTTCCACAACCATTCCCAAAGCCTCCCACTAATAAATTCCAGAGGCCAGGTAAAAACCTAATTAATCTCCGTGTCTAACTCAAACATACAATTTTATTCTCGTTTGCTCTTTCGTAATTGTGACAACGTACCATTGAGGATAAAAACTACAGAGACTCTTTTCTTTTTTCATGCCATTCGCATGGACTTTTTATCCGCGCTTCGTAGCCGAGCTGCGGTGGTCGCTGAAGGATTCTCCGTGTAATTCATAAGTTCCTTTTGCCTTCGTTGGCTCGTGACGCAAGTATTTTTAATTAGGCTCCTAACTGCCACACCTCGCTATACGCAACCAGCTTCTTCGACAAGAAGTGACACTGTTTCATGCTTAGGCAACATTTCGATTTATTCGCGAGATTCGATTTTATCGCCTGTTCCTCTTTTACAGCGTTTCATGCTTATTATGCCAAGTCTGACTTGAAAAAATTATCATTGCCAGATACTATGAAACTTGTAGAGGAGGAATTCGATGATGGTTTCAGATGTAAAGTTGTTTCAAATAGATTGAAATATGTAAGCGATTACGATTATGTTAGGTTGTCCGAGAAGTTTCTTTCGTTTCATAAGGTGATAATAGAATTTTTTTTATTTGGTAGACCATTTACAATCAATTCTCATTGAGAACTAGAAGTAAATTATTTTAGCGCGGTACTGTAACTTGGATTATAAGAGTTTATAGTACGTTTGATTCTAGTTGAATCTAATGCTTAAATCTAAAGGGTATTGTCTTTTTAGCCTGCGGATCTGATCCGTCGTGACAAGTAATTGGTTTTGGTGGTTGTTAACACTCTTATATTATATCTCTGTTACTGAATTTGGATATTTCTTCCTTAACTGTGGGTATCTTAAGCTCGCGATGTATTGTGATAATAGATGAACAACAATTTCTGTTTTATATTATTTTATCGAATTAGGTATGATCCGTTTACGTTATATTTCTATTATTATTATTATTGAAACCTATACATTTTTCTAACGGATCACAAGATTATTACCTGAGATTCTGTAAGGTTTTCTAACTAGTCTCATTGCACCATAGATAGTGATAATATTTTCGGGTCTATATAAGTTACTTAATCTCACGTAGTAAGTGCACTTTAAAAGTTAATGCTCTTTATCGCATAAAATACAAAATACAGATTAAAGTGAAATATTTAAAAATTAATCTAATTAATTCGGTTTATGTTGCGATAACTATAAACCTAATTCATTTCTTTTTACGGCTGTATAACTAGCGTAACAGAATGTTTTATTATATAAAAATCGAGAGCTGTATCAACAAGTGTTATAAGTTTAACTGTTCAACTCTGTATGTTTTCAATCAAATTTTATGCTATTCTATCTTGCTCTTCGTGTTGTATAAGAACTGACAAAGTTGGAGTGATTTTATAGTTACAGTATGAGGCTCAGCGTATAGTGGATCATCCACGATTCGGTGATATCAACCGAGTCTAAAAAATTCGGAAATATCAGAACTGCTAAATTTTTCAGAGCTTTTCACGATTATTGATCTCGCAGGAAAACTTTTTAATACGGTTCCTCAATAATTTATACTGTATGTAACGTTAAATAATTTAATATTTATAATATAAAAATGTGACAATATAATTGTCAATATAATTCGTTTATTCGCTCCTAGATATTAACGAATTTCGACGATAGATTAATTGAGCACTTAAATTTCGTTTTACTATGTATTATTCGATTTCTAAAGAACTATTACCTTGGACGTTAAAACCGAACTTCCCACAGGATTCGCACCCTCCCACTTGATTCGTTCCCGCCGGAGTAACGATGCCTGTCCTATGTCCATCGGTGGACGGAAGTTCACTAACGGACAGAGTTTCCTCGAGAGTCTAAAACCTCGTATCGATTGCCGAGAACTGTTAAAAATTAATTTAGTGCTCCCTAAAAATTCGGAATGTGTATGACACAAGTTTGACATTAAAACTATAGAAAAACTAAAAAGTACTCTATTATGAACTTTTTAACCAGAAGTTCTTTCCTCGATCAAAATCCTTCTACGTGTGAAAAAATAAGTGTACCTATATCAGTTGGTACGAGTTTGATATAGAAAATACAGAAATTTTTCGTCTAATCGAAGTTCTTCTATTTCTGATAAAATAAATCTGTACGAGTACCAGATTGATATCAACAACACAAAGAACTGCTGGATCATATATATATATATATATATGTCGGAGATGAAAGGACACCGCCCCCCCCCCCGTTGGAATTATTTGGAAAAGCCTCAATACTGTAGCATTTACGAAATAACCCAGACACAGTCATTCGAAACTTGAGACAATGAGTTTAGGCTCGAGGCGACAACCGGTCGCCGAGCGTAGCCACGGTCACGGGATGAACGTTTCACCTAACAGAGATATAAAGTAACATAGCTTTCCTTTAAAGAATTGGCAGTACAGACACTTGACAATAAGACATTCCAACAGCCCCGCAGCTCGCCACACACAGACCCCATTCTTTGGGCCAGATGATCGCCAGATGCCGATGCATCGTTTACAGTTTATGTTCAGATAACCTGAGGAACCGTTACAAATCTTAGGACCTAGTTAACTAAAGTCCTTCAGATTGACAAACAGTCTTTATTCTATCAGCCTGTAAATCTGTCACCTATTGCGGGAAGTTATGGGAAAACCTGATTTGGTCACGTACGACGTTGCCTGCTAGGAACTCTCTCTCTAGGGCGGCTAGCATCCTTTTCTAACCGCCAATATAGAAATTGACCAATTAACAGCAGCGTCTATTTCCCTCACCCTCCGAGTGGAGGCTTTCTTTGACGAATCCGATGATCTCGTGCTCTTAGGCACACCCCATCATAGTTTTCCTCTGCAGCGTCGTCGCGACGGAAAGTCATTCATTCCTTCCTGGCAATCTCATTAGCTAAGAGTCAATCAAGCGTTCCTAGTATCACGAGTAGTAAGTTGAGTACGACTTAGACTTTGAAGCAAAGTATATTCGTTATCCCGTTGACCGTGGATTCGCTATATCGAACCTAGGGCCATTGTCATTAGCGTCCAGCTACCGCGTCCGATCGTCAATCTTGTATCAGCCATACTTGTGTAATAAATATCTGTGCGACAACCATGAACAACACTGGTGAAGATTCATTAAATGCCCCTAACGCCAACCCGACATCAGAAGTGGGATCACCACCGTCTACAATTACGGAGCAGCTTCTGGCCATCGTGAGTCAATTGAAAGAGCAAGAGGCGGGTGCGGAACCTAAGGAAGTATCACCACCGTCTACAGTTACGAAGCAGCTTCTGGCCATCGTGAGTCAATTGAAAGAGCAAGAGGCGGGTGTGGAACCTAAGGAAGTATCACCACCGTCTACAGTTACGAAGCAGCTTCTGGCCATCGTGAGTCAATTGAGAGAGCCAGGGGTAAGTGCGGAACCTAAGGAAGTATCATCACCGCCTACAATTATGGAGGAGCTTCGGGCCATCAAGAGTCAATTGACAGAGCAAAAGGTGAGTGCGGATCCTAAGGAAATATCATTACCGCATTTCAATCCCGAAGTCGCGGGCGCAGATCCGGTCGCGTGGTGCTCACTTGTTAGTCAGTTCATGGACGAAAGGCCCATCCGTAGCGACGAACTATTTTTCATCTTAAGCCGTACGCTGGGCGGTAGTGCCGCACCATGGCTCACGCGGTTACCGTTCGGTAAGGGCTTCACCTGGACCGAATTTAAGGGATTTTTCCTTACGCGCTATGGTGGTAAAGAGACGGCAACCTCAGCGCTAATGAAGATGGTGGCCGAACCTCAGCTGGAGGACGAATCCATAGGAGCCTATGGTGTTCGTCTCCGTTCCCTCCTTGGGGCAGGGTGGGATCATCTGAACGGGGTCGAGATAGTCAACGCCACCGTTCTTCATCACCTGAGTCTGCGCGACGAACGTGTCGAGAAACTAGCGCTTACAAGCGACATCAAGACACGGGATCAATTTTTGACGGAAATGAAAGCTTTCCACTACGCGAAGAAGAGGCTGGCGCCTTCGTCAGAAAATCCATCAGCTGGCCCCGAAGTTAAACGGCAGAAGATACCTTACCCCCGGATCAAGTGTCGTCACTGTGGTATTCCCGGGCATAAGATAGCGGAGTGTCGTACGAGAATGAGAACCGAGAGACAGGAGACTGCACGACGCCAGGAGAAAAGCCGACCGGCTGGATCGTCCAAGGTGTCATGCTTCAAGTGCCGCGGAGAGGGCCACATCGCACCCAACTGCCCGCTGCTGCAGAAAACAAATCGCAACCCTGATAACGAACGTCGAGTCAACTCCTGCGTGGTGGAGTCTTCAACTGATACACCCGAGGACGTGTGATAGTCAGGATGGCCGTGTCGGAGATGAAAGGACACCGGGCCCCCCCGTTGGAATTATTTGGAAAAGCCTCAATACTGTAGCATTTACGAAATAACCCAGACACAGTCATTCGAAACTTGAGACAATGAGTTTAGGCTCGAGGCGACAACCGGTCGCCGAGCGTAGCCACGGTCACGGGATGAACGTTTCACCTAACAGAGATATAAAGTAACATAGCTTTCCTTTAAAGAATTGGCAGTACAGACACTTGACAATAAGACATTCCAACAGCCCCGCAGCTCGCCACACACAGACCCCATTCTTTGGGCCAGATGATCGCCAGATGCCGATGCATCGTTTACAGTTTATGTTCAGATAACCTGAGGAACCGTTACAAATCTTAGGACCTAGTTAACTAAAGTCCTTCAGATTGACAAACAGTCTTTATTCTATCAGCCTGTAAATCTGTCACCTATTGCGGGAAGTTATGGGAAAACCTGATTTGGTCACGTACGACGTTGCCTGCTAGGAACTCTCTCTCTAGGGCGGCTAGCATCCTTTTCTAACCGCCAATATAGAAATTGACCAATTAACAGCAGCGTCTATTTCCCTCACCCTCCGAGTGGAGGCTTTCTTTGACGAATCCGATGATCTCGTGCTCTTAGGCACACCCCATCATAGTTTTCCTCTGCAGCGTCGTCGCGACGGAAAGTCATTCATTCCTTCCTGGCAATCTCATTAGCTAAGAGTCAATCAAGCGTTCCTAGTATCACGAGTAGTAAGTTGAGTACGACTTAGACTTTGAAGCAAAGTATATTCGTTATCCCGTTGACCGTGGATTCGCTATATCGAACCTAGGGCCATTGTCATTAGCGTCCAGCTACCGCGTCCGATCGTCAATCTTGTATCAGCCATACTTGTGTAATAAATATCTGTGCGACAACCATGAACAACACTGGTGAAGATTCATTAAATGCCCCTAACGCCAACCCGACATCAGAAGTGGGATCACCACCGTCTACAATTACGGAGCAGCTTCTGGCCATCGTGAGTCAATTGAAAGAGCAAGAGGCGGGTGCGGAACCTAAGGAAGTATCACCACCGTCTACAGTTACGAAGCAGCTTCTGGCCATCGTGAGTCAATTGAAAGAGCAAGAGGCGGGTGTGGAACCTAAGGAAGTATCACCACCGTCTACAGTTACGAAGCAGCTTCTGGCCATCGTGAGTCAATTGAGAGAGCCAGGGGTAAGTGCGGAACCTAAGGAAGTATCATCACCGCCTACAATTATGGAGGAGCTTCGGGCCATCAAGAGTCAATTGACAGAGCAAAAGGTGAGTGCGGATCCTAAGGAAATATCATTACCGCATTTCAATCCCGAAGTCGCGGGCGCAGATCCGGTCGCGTGGTGCTCACTTGTTAGTCAGTTCATGGACGAAAGGCCCATCCGTAGCGACGAACTATTTTTCATCTTAAGCCGTACGCTGGGCGGTAGTGCCGCACCATGGCTCACGCGGTTACCGTTCGGTAAGGGCTTCACCTGGACCGAATTTAAGGGATTTTTCCTTACGCGCTATGGTGGTAAAGAGACGGCAACCTCAGCGCTAATGAAGATGGTGGCCGAACCTCAGCTGGAGGACGAATCCATAGGAGCCTATGGTGTTCGTCTCCGTTCCCTCCTTGGGGCAGGGTGGGATCATCTGAACGGGGTCGAGATAGTCAACGCCACCGTTCTTCATCACCTGAGTCTGCGCGACGAACGTGTCGAGAAACTAGCGCTTACAAGCGACATCAAGACACGGGATCAATTTTTGACGGAAATGAAAGCTTTCCACTACGCGAAGAAGAGGCTGGCGCCTTCGTCAGAAAATCCATCAGCTGGCCCCGAAGTTAAACGGCAGAAGATACCTTACCCCCGGATCAAGTGTCGTCACTGTGGTATTCCCGGGCATAAGATAGCGGAGTGTCGTACGAGAATGAGAACCGAGAGACAGGAGACTGCACGACGCCAGGAGAAAAGCCGACCGGCTGGATCGTCCAAGGTGTCATGCTTCAAGTGCCGCGGAGAGGGCCACATCGCACCCAACTGCCCGCTGCTGCAGAAAACAAATCGCAACCCTGATAACGAACGTCGAGTCAACTCCTGCGTGGTGGAGTCTTCAACTGATACACCCGAGGACGTGTGATAGTCAGGATGGCCGTGTCGGAGATGAAAGGACACCGGGCCCCCCCGTTGGAATTATTTGGAAAAGCCTCAATACTGTAGCATTTACGAAATAACCCAGACACAGTCATTCGAAACTTGAGACAATGAGTTTAGGCTCGAGGCGACAACCGGTCGCCGAGCGTAGCCACGGTCACGGGATGAACGTTTCACCTAACAGAGATATAAAGTAACATAGCTTTCCTTTAAAGAATTGGCAGTACAGACACTTGACAATAAGACATTCCAACAGCCCCGCAGCTCGCCACACACAGACCCCATTCTTTGGGCCAGATGATCGCCAGATGCCGATGCATCGTTTACAGTTTATGTTCAGATAACCTGAGGAACCGTTACAAATCTTAGGACCTAGTTAACTAAAGTCCTTCAGATTGACAAACAGTCTTTATTCTATCAGCCTGTAAATCTGTCACCTATTGCGGGAAGTTATGGGAAAACCTGATTTGGTCACGTACGACGTTGCCTGCTAGGAACTCTCTCTCTAGGGCGGCTAGCATCCTTTTCTAACCGCCAATATAGAAATTGACCAATTAACAGCAGCGTCTATTTCCCTCACCCTCCGAGTGGAGGCTTTCTTTGACGAATCCGATGATCTCGTGCTCTTAGGCACACCCCATCATAGTTTTCCTCTGCAGCGTCGTCGCGACGGAAAGTCATTCATTCCTTCCTGGCAATCTCATTAGCTAAGAGTCAATCAAGCGTTCCTAGTATCACGAGTAGTAAGTTGAGTACGACTTAGACTTTGAAGCAAAGTATATTCGTTATCCCGTTGACCGTGGATTCGCTATATCGAACCTAGGGCCATTGTCATTAGCGTCCAGCTACCGCGTCCGATCGTCAATCTTGTATCAGCCATACTTGTGTAATAAATATCTGTGCGACAACCATGAACAACACTGGTGAAGATTCATTAAATGCCCCTAACGCCAACCCGACATCAGAAGTGGGATCACCACCGTCTACAATTACGGAGCAGCTTCTGGCCATCGTGAGTCAATTGAAAGAGCAAGAGGCGGGTGCGGAACCTAAGGAAGTATCACCACCGTCTACAGTTACGAAGCAGCTTCTGGCCATCGTGAGTCAATTGAAAGAGCAAGAGGCGGGTGTGGAACCTAAGGAAGTATCACCACCGTCTACAGTTACGAAGCAGCTTCTGGCCATCGTGAGTCAATTGAGAGAGCCAGGGGTAAGTGCGGAACCTAAGGAAGTATCATCACCGCCTACAATTATGGAGGAGCTTCGGGCCATCAAGAGTCAATTGACAGAGCAAAAGGTGAGTGCGGATCCTAAGGAAATATCATTACCGCATTTCAATCCCGAAGTCGCGGGCGCAGATCCGGTCGCGTGGTGCTCACTTGTTAGTCAGTTCATGGACGAAAGGCCCATCCGTAGCGACGAACTATTTTTCATCTTAAGCCGTACGCTGGGCGGTAGTGCCGCACCATGGCTCACGCGGTTACCGTTCGGTAAGGGCTTCACCTGGACCGAATTTAAGGGATTTTTCCTTACGCGCTATGGTGGTAAAGAGACGGCAACCTCAGCGCTAATGAAGATGGTGGCCGAACCTCAGCTGGAGGACGAATCCATAGGAGCCTATGGTGTTCGTCTCCGTTCCCTCCTTGGGGCAGGGTGGGATCATCTGAACGGGGTCGAGATAGTCAACGCCACCGTTCTTCATCACCTGAGTCTGCGCGACGAACGTGTCGAGAAACTAGCGCTTACAAGCGACATCAAGACACGGGATCAATTTTTGACGGAAATGAAAGCTTTCCACTACGCGAAGAAGAGGCTGGCGCCTTCGTCAGAAAATCCATCAGCTGGCCCCGAAGTTAAACGGCAGAAGATACCTTACCCCCGGATCAAGTGTCGTCACTGTGGTATTCCCGGGCATAAGATAGCGGAGTGTCGTACGAGAATGAGAACCGAGAGACAGGAGACTGCACGACGCCAGGAGAAAAGCCGACCGGCTGGATCGTCCAAGGTGTCATGCTTCAAGTGCCGCGGAGAGGGCCACATCGCACCCAACTGCCCGCTGCTGCAGAAAACAAATCGCAACCCTGATAACGAACGTCGAGTCAACTCCTGCGTGGTGGAGTCTTCAACTGATACACCCGAGGACGTGTGATAGTCAGGATGGCCGTGTCGGAGATGAAAGGACACCGGGCCCCCCCGTTGGAATTATTTGGAAAAGCCTCAATACTGTAGCATCTACGAAATAACCCAGACACAGTCATTCGAAACTTGAGACAATGAGTTTAGGCTCGAGGCGACAACCGGTCGCCGAGCGTAGCCACGGTCACGGGATGAACGTTTCACCTAACAGAGATATAAAGTAACATAGCTTTCCTTTAAAGAATTGGCAGTACAGACACTTGACAATAAGACATTCCAACAGCCCCGCAGCTCGCCACACACAGACCCCATTCTTTGGGCCAGATGATCGCCAGATGCCGATGCATCGTTTACAGTTTATGTTCAGATAACCTGAGGAACCGTTACAAATCTTAGGACCTAGTTAACTAAAGTCCTTCAGATTGACAAACAGTCTTTATTCTATCAGCCTGTAAATCTGTCACCTATTGCGGGAAGTTATGGGAAAACCTGATTTGGTCACGTACGACGTTGCCTGCTAGGAACTCTCTCTCTAGGGCGGCTAGCATCCTTTTCTAACCGCCAATATAGAAATTGACCAATTAACAGCAGCGTCTATTTCCCTCACCCTCCGAGTGGAGGCTTTCTTTGACGAATCCGATGATCTCGTGCTCTTAGGCACACCCCATCATAGTTTTCCTCTGCAGCGTCGTCGCGACGGAAAGTCATTCATTCCTTCCTGGCAATCTCATTAGCTAAGAGTCAATCAAGCGTTCCTAGTATCACGAGTAGTAAGTTGAGTACGACTTAGACTTTGAAGCAAAGTATATTCGTTATCCCGTTGACCGTGGATTCGCTATATCGAACCTAGGGCCATTGTCATTAGCGTCCAGCTACCGCGTCCGATCGTCAATCTTGTATCAGCCATACTTGTGTAATAAATATCTGTGCGACAACCATGAACAACACTGGTGAAGATTCATTAAATGCCCCTAACGCCAACCCGACATATATATATATATATATATATTTTTTTTTTTTTCAGAAAATCCTTTTCCAGTTAAAATCCTGTTATTATCGAGAGAAATCAATTTTTTTAAATTAAAACACACGGTTGACATTATTGACATTTTTGTCAAAAGTTTAATCTTGTATTTTTTGATAGCTTTTATTTTATTTTGTCGCCATTGTAAAATAACAGACGATTGTAGAAATAAATATTTTTCAAACACATGTTTCGAAGTAGTCGAGAGATACATGAATAAAATGAACTTTGTAACTGAATTTTGTCGCAAAAAGCAACATTCGCGAAAAATATTTCACGAATGCCATATTTTTTCCTTGTGAGGGATCACCTTCTCTGTTTTTGACAGACTTTTACTTTTAGGTACTTTTAGGAGAAGGACCAAGTTGATTTGATCTTTTTTACCTCCATTTTTGTACTTTTTTACGTATTTCGAATCTGCAAAATAAATTGAGCACGTAAAGAAAAGTTTAGGAATTTAATTAGAGCAATTCAAATTTTCAGCTTATTAAATAGAGCGTTCAATTCTATCTAGCATCATTAAGAAATAATGGCCATTTGTTCTCGAAATATCGATATAAAAAACTTAGGTTATATTTTGAATGAAAATATTCTAATAAAAAATTTGGATGTTTAAATAATAATACATTTTTATAAAATAATTATCGAATATATGTTATTACAGAATTAGAATAAAATATTTTATCTTCGAAAGGAGAATTTTTGAAATTTTAGTTCGTATTAAAAGATCAGAAAGTGTTTGAGAAGATATATTACTGTTATTCTTAACAGACGTCAATGACGTGGTTTACAGAGGTTTAAACGTTCTGTATTTACTGATTAATCATTTTAATTATTATATTCTAGCAGAGAAATCGAATCTCAGAAATGATAAATAAACTGTTAATCGTTGGTAATCGCTTTTTATCGAAGTCAAGCGTCGAATAGCATAGCATAGATTATCGAAAAGTTGTTTAAATATTTCATTTGAGTACATAAAAGACCTTTTTGAAAAATATGAATTTTTAATTTTAATAAAACATATTTAATGTCTTTCTATTTTATATTTTTATAAACAAATACGAAACTTGACAAACTGTAATAAAATTAATTTAATAAAATTCCAGACTCAAACAGAACAATTATCGTCTATTTCCTGGTCACAGTCGCGAACAATTTACAAACTGATCTAGAATTCTGTACCCACCTCATACAGACAGAAAGGGTACATGGAATTCCATGGAACTGTAATTAGACTACAAAGCATAATGAGAACAATTAAACCGTAACTCTGTTGCAAAAGTAACGAAAGTGTTTACACGCTACAGTTTTAAATTAATTTTTTATATTTTTTAAACTTTCGCTTGATTATTCGTTCATCTATTCAAATTCGTATTACGTTAATTTATTTTATATAATACCTGGAATGGGAAAGGGTTAAAATCTCCTGTAAGAATGTCTATCGACGTTATCAGTTATTTAAGTAATTGATTTGAAATACATTGGACGGTTGAAACAGCAAGCATCCTGATTACTTCTGTAATCGATATACCCAAATCTCCGTACACCATCCGCCACAGTCGTAAAATTGACACGAAACCATAGGACTTAATATACGAACAAATGGCTAGATTAAATGATTCCTTCTAAAGCTTTAACATATTTTAACCATGATTAGAACGATTGAATACTTGATCAGAATCATTTGCAAAATGATATTTTTTTACTCTGCGGATTGAGTCGGAAATGTGAAAATTACGTTCGTCCACAAATGTCATTGGTTAATAATAGGTCTTCCGTCTCTATCAATTACGATGTTACAAATTAGATAACGTTAGTCATTTTTCAGATATTACTCGATATACCAAATTAACGACAGTAATCCAAATATGCTGCACTTCCTTTACGTAACAACATCAAACTATAATCAAATATCATAGCGCGCGAGATAAAGTGTTAAACAAACTGTACCTATACAGTACATGAAAATAGTAAAAATTTTCTCTAGTAAAATTCCCTAGTAAATTTTCTCTTACGGTTAATTTTTGTTGAAAGATCCTCGTAAATAGCGATTGTATTGAAGTAAAATAAACACAAAGTTAAACCTTTAAAAGCATCTAAGACTGATCTTATCAAGAAACCAGAGTCAGGCTAGCAGTAATTCTTAATTAGAGCGGCGGGGGCTACTACGATCTGGATGAGCACCTGCTTCTTGATATTCTCCACGTGAGAAAGATCTTCTTAGGCATCGGGGATTTCAGGATTAGGGTCGTCCATGACCTTTCCCTACTGCGAATCCAGCTGTGCCACGAATCTCCGGCCAAGATTACATATAGTCGCGTCGAGCAGAAAATTGAAAGAGTCTCTACATGTTCCAGTTACACATTTTATTCTCTTTTCTTTCAACGTGATAGTACCTACATCTTTGATCGTGTACCATGCTACGATACGATACGATAGTTTATATTCTTGTACTTATCGATGAAAGATTTTATCTAAGGATTTTGTTAAAAGGATTCGTGATTCTCGGATATCCATTTATCCTTGCATATATTCTTGAGATAATAAACATAGACAATGTCTTGTTAATAGACTATAGATATTTATACAAATTTCCATCTTTATTACGAACGTGTTAACGAAAAAGATGAAATCTAGATAGGAAATTGGTTTTCCTATTAAATATTACAGAAAATATTCTACTGCGGATATTTTATGCATTTTTATATATTATCTGTATTTTTACATCTTTATATTTTTCACAAATGCATAAATATCCTTATGAGACACTAAAAAGTAGATTACGGATGATCATGCATTTATGGAAAATTTAATGATAAAAATATGCATGAAATACTGATACGATATTTAAAAACATAATAAAAATATCTAAAATACAGTTAGTCAGATGAATCTTAGGAATATGTGTATAAAATATAACAAACTTATATAAATACAAAAATATATTAAATACTTGCTGTAATATTTAATGAATGAAAAAAAAAATTTGTTTACATTCTATTTTTTTCGTTGCGTGCAGTCATATAGAAATATTAAATGGGAACACCTGTTGAATGAACAGGTGACACCTGTTGAATCACAAACTAGTTACTACGTTTAATTGAAGTTTGCACTGAATTTACATACTTGTATAAATAATTTACTATCTTAACAATTTCATATTTACTGTTCGATTGAAACTGTATTCTTTTTACCATAGTTACTTTAATATTTTAATGTAAAATTTCATTCTTTTAACGATTTTCACAATTTACACGGAAGATCACTTGCATTATCAGTTAAAAATGTTCGAATTGAAATATGGAAAGAATACGATGAAGTTTCGTTATGTAACGATGAATCTATTGAGATATATGTAATTTTGTGTGTTACTCCGGATTAGCTGCGAAGCAGCGACACGCATATAAGTATGAGTGTGTGTGGGGGGGAATACGTGCATGCGCAGTGTCCCGCAGAACAGAGGAATGCAACTGTTGCATACGCATGGCGGGAAAAAGATAGTAAGACGTGCTGAGACACGTGCAATGGGTATCTATGAATATTTTGTAAATCACATATTAAATAAATATGAAACTATTTTAATATCATTTCTACGTGTAATGTAAATGGTTCTATACATTTATTTCGGCGACTAAGATCCACAATTCTCAACAGAATCATTACTATCATATTTTGAAAGAAACTGTTTTCTGCGCAGCAGCAAAAAGTGTATATCGTTTTTATCCTAAGTATTCAATTGAAGCGTGGTTTAAACTTGAGTAGATTTGCATGTAGGCTTTAAAGCGAAATCTTTATTACCTCTACGATAAGATACTTTAAAGGCTTTTTATGAAAGTAGGTATACACATTAAAATCAATACTCTTTTGCTTTTTCATTTATTTTTTTTTTTTTTCATTGACTTGTTACGTAAGTGCAAGACAAAAATTACGGAGACTGAAGAAGATAAGTTTATTGTCTTTTATCTACGCTTGAATATATGTGTTACGTCGCGCGAGATGGTCCGTGCGACGTCCCTCCTTTCGGGCTGGCCGCCAAGGCCCACCCCTCGTTACACTGACCTGCAAGAAACCCAAGGAACCACCATAAACCGAAGCTTTCCAGCTTAACTTCTATTCACACAAGTCTTTTCGGTTTATGGATGGTCCTTTGATCGGTCCTTGGGTTTATTGCACACTCTTGCTAATTTCGGAGAAAGCAGCTGTGCCCCGCGAAACAGCTGGTTATAACCAATATAACCAATGGGCATCACGGATCGTTACCCTCACTTTTCTAACGAAAAGTGTGAGCAACGAATCCGCGTGCTTGGTTCCGAAAGGGTACACCCACATCGAGCTTTCCCCCTAAATACTACTCGGAGAGTCAAGTCACTGCTCTTACACTCCTCGGTCAGTCAAGTACTTTGCTCTAACATACCTCGGACTGTTCTTCTACACATCGGCCAGTCAAGTCTACTATTCAGTCACGTTCACGGCATTCAACGCGCAAACGCTATCCACCCTCGGGTCAAACATTGTACTGTCCGACGACCTCCAAGATTTTCTCTATACGGTCTACGGGTTGTAATCTGGTGTAAATATACTTCTGTTATATAACTGTAGACTACAGTTATTCAACCACAAACACCCCTATTATCCCAAAAGAAATAAGGGGATCGCCCTGCTCGCGGTATCGATTCCTATAATCGTAACGGGAATTTACGACTCCCGTTAACGCGCCTCAACGCGAACGCGTCTCCCCGCGACTGGACTGGACACATAGTGCCAACTCAGTGTATACGCAATTGTAATTATTAAGTGCATAATAAGGTGCGACAAAAAAGAAAGTTAATAGTTGTGTTTCGGCCCAACCTTCATGTATATTTTATAATCTGAGTTGTGACTTGTGATTTTACGTGACAAATGTGTCGTCGGTCGTTAAATTGAATAGTTTGGTAAAAAAGGCCTACGTGACCCTGGCCACGAGCGGACGCGGAACACGTGCGTTAGTGAAGTAGCCAGAGAATATGAATCGAGAAATCAGGGAGTGCGAGTTGCGTTGTCGAGATAGTGTTGCTAGTGTCGATTCGTATAATCGTAAGGGGAATTTGCGACTGCCGTTGACGCGCCTCAAAGCGAACGCGTCTCCCCGCGACTGGACGAAAACACATGGTCCTTCGAGCCGGATCACGTGCCAGTAAAAAGTGCTCCTAACAGTGAACAGTGCCACGTGATCACACCGCCATTCTACAACACGCTTGGACGTCAGAAATCAGCAACGTAAGTAGCTTTAATTCTAACTACGTCACTAATCATGCCGACCATGGCAAAGAACAATAACATAAGGAAAAGGCGCGACAAACAATTCGAAGCTGCCGTCAAGCACGTAAGGGAGAGCATTGATGACTATGAGCAGTACACCGCACCACATGTGTTTTCGTCGAGTCGTGGGGAGACGCGTTCGCGTTGAGGTGCGTCAACGGCAGTCGTAAATTCCCCTTACGATTATACGAATCGATACCGCGAGCAGGGCGATCCCCTTATTTCTGTTAGGATAATAGGGGTGTTTGCGATTGAATAACTGTAGTCTACAGTTATATAACAGAAGTATATTTACACCAGATTACAATCCGTAGACCGTATAGAGAAAATCTTGGAGGTCGTCGGACAGTACAATGTTTGACCCGAGGGTGGATAACGTTAGCGCGTTGAATGCCGTGAACGTGAATGAATAGTAGACTTGACTGGCCGATGTGTAGAAGAACAGTGCGAGGTATGTTAGAGCAAAGTATTTGACTGTCCGAGGAGTGTAAGAGCAGTGACTTGACTGTGAAGTGAGGGTAACGATCAGCGATGCCCATTGGTTATAGCCAATGTTAATAAACGAAATACGAGGAGAAAGGCTCCTGCAGATATGGCTCATGGGTGTCCTTGTTCTTGGGAAAAATCAGCTGTTTCGCGGGGCACAGCTGCTTTCTCCGTAATTAGCAAGGACCGTTCAAAGGACCATCCATAAACCGAAAATACTTGTGTGAATAGAAGCTAAGCTGAAAATATTCGGTTTATGGTGGTTCCTTGGGTTTCTTGTATGTATTATGTATATATGTATTAATTTAATATTAGAATACACATATAAATATCATAAATATCATAATATGTATCTAAATAATAATCTAATAAATAAATAAATATGTCTAAATACAATACGCAAATTCTTTAATTTTAGCTGTATGTAATATTTGTGTATATATATTATTTGAATCATAATATGCTAATTTTGCGAGTAGTATATGTATATTTATGTATACCTATATAACTACGTAAATCTAAAATCCTAATGGGATAAAGCAATTACAGTCTTTAATGACTAAATAACTTGTGACAATGGTGCGCGTTTAGCTACTAACATTTTACTAAAATTTATTATCTATCCATTAATATTACCATCATTATCTGTCACGAATAAAAGAAATGATAAAAACTGTTCGGCTTTTTTCATAATAGCTACAATGGTAAAGCTATAATAATACTATAACTAAAATCGACGAACTATTATGAAGCAGATATTGAAGAAAACCTAGTCACCCAAATAAATAACCTTAGGAATAAATAAACTACGATGGGGTAGTCGATTATGGACCAGCCAATCTTGAAATAGGGCTGCGTTCAGGAGGAAGGACAGCTAACAAACGGGAGAACATCGGAAGACATGCATCCTTGTTGGCCGGAGAAATCGATCGTACGCGAAGAAAATTGGATGGCACATTGTCCCGCAAAACAAATGAACATCATCGTGGCCATGCCACGTGATTAGCTATTAAGCTGTGGACGATACGGGGATATTAACCAATCGAGATCGGTTTCCATTAAGAGTAGACTAGAACTACATGTAGATGACAAAAGTGAGGAACAAGAGCAAAATTAAATAAGCCACTCGGAAGCGCAATTGATCAACTTCAGAATTGAAAAGTTAGAAAAGTTATTTTTGAGAATTTGTGTTATTACTTACGCTACCCCCTTGCGGTAGACGAACTTACGAAAGTAAGTTCAACCTTGCTCACGTAGACTATAAAAGGCCGCTTTCTATCTAAAAATCCTAAAGCTTAGCGTGAAAAAGTTAATGGCGTTGGATATAGGAATGTCCCGTGCGCTTACACGATGAAAATTATTAAACAGCCTTACGTGAAAATATTGCAAATAGGTTTCGTCTCTGCTGTGCCACACGATGTAACAAGTTTATTATCTATCGAGGAAACATCGTTCTCAATTAGACGAGCTATCACTTATGCGTAATGGAGTATTTTTATCTACACGCGTGGAAATTAGCAAACTTTATATATCTTACAAGATGTATCTTATGTATGTATCTTACAAGTTTCAAAGCTAGCTTGAGTAAGAAGTTTCTGCAAAGCTACGTATTTATTAATCTTTATTACTCTAGATTAATTAGTTTTCAATATAATTTTCATTGCTATTTCCGATTGACATTTCACTTATCTGACAACTCCATTCGTTTCCATAACCTATCAATATCAGTATATCTATGACCTACATATGTTTTTGACCTCCTTAAAAAATTGTTAATAAATATTGTCAAACTTGATAAAAGGCAAATGGTCAGAACGACGCAGGCATTAATTCCAACATAAATTTGAAGGAGACAGATTTTTTCAATTTCAAGAAAGGATACCCAAAGAAAATATTTACAGAGTTTGTTAAGCACATTCAAACGTTTATAAAAACTATGATCTTACTATATAATCATACCTTTTCCGACAATAAATATCTTGCAACGTCTGTATATTTTTTCACATTGATCATGTCAGTCATAGCAATCGTCTCCCGTTATTGTTTAAACGAAATTTCAGAACTGTTAGCATAAAGCCTACAATATGAACATAAAAATTTTCTATGGTAACCGTTTAAGTTGTGGGGGGGGGGGGGCGGAGGGCTCGGTGTGTCGCCACAGCGGTTCCCGGGAACCCCTCGGTCGCTATAGGGACGGTCATTGTGGAGGTTTTACTCGGTTGGAGTCCGACACTACCACGCCGCTCTTTCCCCTAAAGGCGGCGGATGTCCGTGCGGATTTCCACCACGAAAAAAAAAAAAAATGGTAACCGTTTAAATACTTTTACGAGCCAATGTGCAACTCTTACAAGATCGTTCCGGAATTTTATGTATTTAATAGCTAGCCCAATAAATTTTATGGCAAACACGAGCTAGTTATACTTCATTATAATCTACGCATTACACGTATCACATGTAAAATACAGGTTACACATATAATACAGATTCCATAAATTTTTTGAAACTCGTGTAAAAACGCAAGTCTCTTTGTTGGAAAGTTAATTACTGACAAGTACTTTATTGTAATGTAACGAAATTACGATTAAGCTTATAGCGTAATTTAATCCGTCAGGATACAACAGAAATGAAAGTTGGTAGTATTGGTACTTCATTCGTGGCGTAATGCGGTAACGTAGATTATTCAGGGCGTTAACTAGTTAATGTCATCGTTGTATCGTGGCCTTTACAGTTCATCGATAGTCGATCGTATACGTTGCTGTCGATGTTCGTTGTTCTATTACTGAGGGATACTCAATGATACTGAACGTTAGTTTTATTGCTGACTGGAACTATCGTAGATTGAAATAAACGTAAATATCGCTGTGTGGTTGAAAAGAATATTGTCAATTTGTCAATCAAATAGTGCGAAAAGTTAGAGCTGGCCAAAAAGTTTCCACGCCTTTATGTTGATCGTGAACAACATTGATTAGAAAATGTTTAAATTAAACAGTCGCGTATAAAAATAAAATTAAAAACAGATTTCATCTTTCACAAGAGATAAGAATTGCAGAAGTGGGAAAAAATAGGAATACGTTTATTATACTTTTCTGAAAAATAAAATGATTTAATAAATACTGGAATGACACATACTTTTCTCTAAATGTAATGGTACTCTTGGTAATTTAAATTCGCTTCGCAATATAGTCATATGTGTTAAATTTTTATAACATAATTTGATTATATAAATTATACGAAGATCGCAGGATAAAATCAAACAAACAGCCACTACTAGTTACGATTTAGAAGCTTGCGCTCATAGCAGTTAAATTACTTCAGTTCGAATAAACTGACCTCAAGTAATGAATAACGAAGATCATATTTGCTGAAATATTGCTAATACTGAAATTTCCTTCACGCAAAAAAAAGTAGGAAATGCCCATTTTTATGAGTTTGTTTTCAATTCCTGCAATACGTAATTTATAATTGTCTAACATTTGTTTCGAGTTTCCAGACAACGTAATATCCAAGTTTAAACGAATGTACTTGTACGAACTTTGTAATCTAATACCATATTCAGTTAATTTTATATAGCTGCGTAAGGCTCTCAAAAAAGGAAGATTTGAGTAAGGTTAATAAAAAATAAAGTTTGAAGGTACAATTGAAAGAACCTCAACTTCATTTGAAACTTCAAAGAACGTTTCGTATCAAATAAAATAACTTCACACTGGTTATGCTATTGCGAATGAAGCTCAAGATTCGCGGGAAAAAACAGAATATAACGTATAATATATTAAACAAACTTCTCTTAACTTAATGCAAACAAACTACATATAAATTTAACAATTTGATAAACGTGATAATAGAATGCCAGAACGAAATAAATTAATAAATCAAAGAATAACGTTGCAATTTGGAAATGAAACAATAAAACGTTTCCTGATGATAATCTTTTTTGTCTATAAAGAACAAATGGAAATACCAAGGAGAACTCATGAATCAAAGAATAGTGTTAAGAGTAATAAAGAAAAACGCGAAGAAGCAAGAGCAAAAATATGGAAAACTTCCCCCGGTAGAAAAAAAACAAAGAGAAGGGGTAGTAGAATGTAAAATACCAGAAACTGTGCTGGAACGTAATAAAAAATAAAATATGAAACATGCTGCGACGATATAGAAAAAGAGGAGCGAAATATTCATAGATAAAACTGAAGGAGAGATTAAGAAGAAAATACAAGTAGAAGAGAAGTGAAAGAAGAAAGGAAGAGGAAAGAGGGGAGAGGCAAAAGATGTAAAAAAAGGACGCAAATAAAGGGGGGACATCCTTTGGAAGTACCGAAAGGATGAAACACGTTTAATTAGTGAGGCGTCTCCTTTTGAAGTACCAACAGGTTTTGTTTGAAGCTTGGTGACTGCTCAGAAACTTTCAACAAATACGCTCAAAATATTCTACGAGTTTTGATATTCATACCTATGTACATGTACACACATAACACGAATATAATGTCTTCTTTGTTCAAGTTGTCTTAGTAACGAAAACAGTTTGTCTTTTTTGAAGTTGCATTTATGTCGGAGGTAAAAGGAATAAATAAACATAAAGATTGAGAAAACTAGTTAACGAAATGAGAAAGAGATAACAATATGTGAGATTATTATAAGAATTGTTTAAGAAGATTGCAAAATTATTTGAAAGTAAAAAACAGAAAGTAATGTAAATTTAAGCATAAATTTAGATAAACTGAACTTTAGGTTATTTTATAGAGCTTCGTATTAATTAGGAAAAATTTATTTTTATGCCTGCTACTTTGACAAAGAAGAAGATAAAAAATTAGAGATAGTTACAGATAGTTTTCGTCTTTAGATGCCGAAGATCTGTTGATAAAGGATAAAAAGGACATTGAAAAGATAAATAATAATAAAGGAAATTATTGATTTTCTAAGAAGGATATAAACTATTTATATTTCACCAACTCCAACTTCAACGTATCATTCGTGATTTTCATTCATTTACAATTATTATTGAAATTTACGTAATTTTAATTTAGTTTATGGTTTTTCATTCCTACCTTTTATAAATAATCTTCGTAAAGTGCATCTAGACGTTACTTAAATCAGCCTATTACTTGTACCAATGTAATGGCGCTTCTAGCGAAAACAATAATTTTATTTTAATAGCATCAAACATATAAAAACTTCTTCCATTACAGAATTTGTTTAAAGTATTTCTTTCTACTGTATCCATTACATTGAAACATTAGATCATATACTTCGTTGAACAGAAATAAATGGAAAAACATTCCAAAGAACGTATATACGTTACATCTGACACTGCCCTTTGAAAATTGATCGCGAAGAATTAACGATACGAGTCTCGAATTAAGTGGCTTCTATTTTCGTCTAGAGTGTGAGTTATCGATTCGAAGCTACTTTTTTGAGCATGAGACACGAAACATTTTGAAGTCTCATTAGCACTGTAATGATACACGATTATCGTGATTATATCGGTAAAGTTTGAAATAAGTTAAAAAATGTACATATAGAAACAAGATATTCAGTGTAAGTAGATATTTCGCAGAGTTTACAAAACTACTTAAACAGGACCATCTCCAATGCTTATTATAATAATTGTATTTGAGATGATTGCATTCGTGTTGTCTTTTGTTTTACTAAATTTATGCTCGTAATAAATCCTGCAATTTTTCCCAGATTGATTTCAAATTTAATTACTACATATAATCACGACCGCCGTTTCTTATTACAACATTAATGAAATTTCAAAGTATTTCGCGTAATACACATAATGTAGCGTTCAAATGGTTCCACGAGCCATTATATTTCATACGAAAACATTTTACTTCGTTACTTCCGCTTTAAGATGGATGACGCGTGTATTATTTAGCTCAGAGATTGGAACAAACTGAAACTGAGCAGTTGAAATAATCCTTGGCAATCCGTAGATGTAATTACTTGAATATTCGCATCTTTGTTCTGTATAGTGGTGGTAGAAACAACGTTCAATTGGAAGCTCCGCTTTAAAGTAAATCCTACTTTCTATTCTGTTACTGAGTGGATGTACGTAACCAAAATCGGCTCTAACGACGACATCACAAGGCAATTATCCTAATTGTCACTTTAGATGTTTCCGAAATTTCCTATCGGTCGAGAAGGAACGTTTACGTGAAATCGAAGCGACCGCTCGTAAACTCGAATTTCCGCCAAACTGCGGTTCGTCGTACCGATGACTGATTCGACTTGATTATAACCGTTGATTGTTCGTACCTGTCAGCAATTAATGGTCAACTTATACCGTGACTGAAGCAATGGCAAAACGATAGGAAATAAAAAGCATACGGAAAAAGGTATGATAAGTCCATTTTTTTTGTTGATTATCTGACTTAAGTCGCATAGCTGTTTGGTTGGTAGCATAGCCAGATATATTAATAACGGTTCCATTTTAAGAATTTTTAAATACTACGGATAATAGTTTTTATAAATCTGGAATTATCAAAATAATTACCTTTTGATTAAATAACATGATATCTCGAAGGTACTATGTAAGATTAACTATACTTTATTTAAAAAAACGAGGTCTTATTATGCAGCAACAGAGTAGAAATTCTTATTAGCGCAGTAGCCTAACAGCATAGTGGATGAAAAGGTAGTGTGTGTAGGTATGTGTACGAGGGTAAACATTTCCAACAGCGAGTGAAGAATTCAGGAACGAGAAGTATATAACGGATTCCACCTGTTGCGCGACTCTTCCAAATACGTTTATAGTACCATCAAGATTACCTAAATCGCAGTCTAGCATTTATATCATGGGAAACTTCCAATTTATCTTACAAAAAAAAAAAGAAATTCTTATAAAAAGTCACATAAGGTGGAGAGATCCGACGATATAAGAGAAAGTCGAAAGTCAGCGCGGGACGCTTTCCCGGACGATAGAGTAAATTATTCAAGCCAGTGAATCGTGGCACAGCAACCGCCGCCAGCCTGTCCGCCCCGTTCGAGGATTCAATCCAGTGGAAGAGGTTCGCATTTAACACGGCGTGAGTCCGTTCTCTACCGCCTTTTCGCTCGATCGACGACGATTGATCGCAAAGGGCTGCGAAACGACATCGTGTTGCTCTTCACGATTCCGAACATCCAGCCATTGGCAGACGCGCTTAACGCTCGTTTTAATTGCGGAATTAGGTTGTGCTTAGTTGTCACGCTTGCGCGGACACTAATATCCGTCAGCACTCCCATATCCATCAGTTATAATTTCACCCTGTTATAATCCATTTATTATTTCATTTTTCGTTTCTAAAGATAAGACTACAAGCTTTTCTTTCACTGACATCTTCATATAGTAAGAAATACGAACATTACTGATCGAATCAAATGTATAAATGCTGATAATAACCCAAAGACATCGTCAAAATAAACACACAGCATATACACACATTGGACATGTTAAGGTTATTTGATGTATGTGGATACAAAGAAACGCGTGGATAAAATGTAAGATAGAAAATATATATATATTGTGTATATTAAAGTACAATGTGTGGAATACAATGTGAGCTGATCCAGATCCGCACGCTAGCAGTGTTACCCAAAGACTGAAAAACCTTGAAGCCAAAACTAAAGACCAGATGTAGAGTTTTCTTAGATGTGGCGACCACTTCAACAGGCCGTAAATACATATTTCTCCTTCTTATTTATTAGAGACAACGCCATTCGAACAATCGAAGCTCCAAACCGATCTCATTCGAGCATTCACTTAACCCCGATGCAGCTCGTTCAAAAGACTGAAAACTTTCCAAAAGATGGAAATGTTAGAGAACGGAGCATCATAAACTTATTGATTAGTCACGAAGAAGGCGATAGCAACTTTGTGAACGATATCAAACAATCGTTTGATCCAGTGTAAGCATACTGTTACGTCGGCCGACTCTCTACCTGAGCCGGACCTCACCTCGCGGACATATGGCAGCCAGATGCCCGCACATCTTTATTGTGTACTCTTGAAGATACTCGCAGACTGACTATAAATCTCAGAAAACTCTGGCGAAAGTCTTTCATCTCAAACAAGGGCTTTTTCACGAAAGCGTTTTCTAAGGTTTCTGGTTCGCGTCTGGAAAACACGTGAACGCTAAGTGTTCACACGTGCGATGCTTCCTACTCCCAACTTTCCATCGAGGGCGGCTAATACCCTTCCTAGTCCATCGATAGTCTTACTAACCAATAGAAACAATTTCTATTACCCTCACTTCTCCAGCCAAAAACTGTCATCAACAAATCAGATGATTCCGTGCGTTAGACACACCCTTCCTTAGCTCACCTCCGACACAGCATCGTCACTATCAAGTCAGTTCGTCTTCGTCCTCAAATCAGTCAATACGTCTACAACGATCGCTCAGTCCAGCGAACTCACTGAGAAGCATCGTAAAGTCGCAATCTAACATTCTAACCGATCAGTCGCAGTCGCAAACTCTCTGTACGGTCGCGTCCAAATCAGTCACATTGTATAAGATCTAACTCGAACATTCTAGTGGTAACTTCCGATACTATTTAAACCGACACCTTATATAAACTGTAAGTGTTATTGTGATACAAATATATATTTATTCTACAACCGTAGAATAAGTTGCATTCAGTGAATCACCCCGGTTATCCTAAACGAAACGCGGGGAGCGACCATTTCGCGGCGTCGATTAGCCGAATCGTAGCGAGAATTTACGACTCTCGCTGACGCGTTTCCTCGCGACCACGTCTTGTATATTTTATAATCTGAGTTGTGACTTGTGATTTTACGTGACAAATGTGTCGTCGGTCGTTAAATTGAATAGTTTGGTAAAAAAGGCCTACGTGACCCTGGCCACGAGCGGACGCGGAACACGTGCGTTAGTGAAGAAGCCAGAGGGTATGAATCGAGAAATCAGGGAGTGCGAGTTGCCACGAGTTTTTTTTTACATTCGATTTTAGCACCAGCTTTTTTAAAACTCTGGCAATTAGTTAACAGAATGTGATTTAATCATGGAATAGGTCCATTTATTTTGCTTGTAATCCGAATAATAATCAAGATACAAGAAATATAAGTATCCAAATTTAAAACTGAAGATAAAAGACAATAATGAGCAACCGTGCGCTTGTATTTCTCAACTGTTATCTTAGAATATTTAGTAAAACTGCGAATTATTTAAAAAGAAATAAACATTTTTTCATACAAAATGAAGATAGTAAGCAATAATATAAATTTAAAAATGAAAATGATAAATGGTAATACGAATTAAAAATAAGTAACTATATATGCGTTTATTCTTCGTTACTAGCATTTCATAATATCCAATAAAACTGTGTATTATTTTGAAAGTTCGAAACAGAAAAAACTTTCTTCCATATAAAATGACTTAATAATAAAGTTATACTTTATTATTGCAACTCTTCCGTCACACAAAATCGCTTCATAGAATTTTTTCTCTTTGCTAAAAGAATTATGAAAATTTCCTTTATCGTGTTTTCCTACTTTTCAATCACATTTTGTAAGATTATAACCTTTTCACCCTTCCTTTATTACGTGCTTCCATCATCTGTGGTTTAAAATAATATTAAATCAACAATATCTACCTCAACGTTTCAAATGAGTTCTGAAACATTAAGTGACATTTTTTATGGAAGAGTAATTTCAAAATTCAATAATAATTTGTCAATCGACTTTACATTAAAACTACCTTTCCATTTCATATCAGAATTAAATGCACGTTTCTATTGATTTCTTGAACATTTAAAAAGTATTACTAACATTAACTATATGCAAACTAATAATATTAACAAAGACAAATTAATATAGATAACTAAACCAATCTTATTCGTTTCCCACAAAACATTTATCAACTCTCAAAAGGCTTTATATCTTCGAATCGCTTACTTCAACTACTTCGCATAAAGATCACAAAAACGTGATAAGACCATCTTTGTAGGTTTTCTGACATTCGTAAATTCATCGGAGTTTATAACCAAGAATTTCTCTGATCCTTTAAACATTTTGGACTTCGTCAAAGACGCTACAATCACCATAGGCAGAACTGGGTTAACCAATCTGGGAAATAAGCGGCTCGTTTGCCGCATAAAAGCGCATGCAATGCTGTTAATTTACGTATTAGGGAAGATCATAGGTAGACTGTGTAAATACATATATACAATATCCAAAATAAAATACTCGAATGCTTATCCATTTTGATTATGTGCATTATATTATAATTATATTATGTGTATCTATAATTTCTTTCAATGATCATCCGCTGTTATTTCTATCACCTACATATTTTTCTAATCTACTTTTCAAAGAAGGCAATTTTCCATTAATCTCTTCGTCTATCGCGTTAAATTCTTCCGAAATCGGAAGTTTTTACAGTCGTGTAATAACACAATTTTTCTTATCACTAATAACTAATAATAATTTTCTCAAGAATTAGAAATATCCTAGGCTCTTCTGGGACATTTCTATAGCTATTTTCACCAGGATCGAGAGTGACAGAGATATTCTTTTTAGCCGATTTCTACGGCACACATTGAAACTTTTTACTAACAATAAATTTTTGATAGGTAAATTTCGATATTATGAAACGGGTCGATGATACCGAAGAGAAAATGAGAGGAGAAGGAAAGAGCAACGAGCGCTAATTATAAAAGGGTCAAGTGGTCGTATTTTTTACGAGTACTGTTCACTGCTGTTCACTAGCAAAGAGTATAGAGTATAGAGTTACGGGTTTCATGGATTAATAATAGATTTTCGAACACGCTTTGTTAACGAAGGATCGTTAGACGGGTCTTTGAAGAATTCCTTTGACGAAGTTGTCGCACAAGAAATTTTAATTTTAACGCATATACTAGTGATCCAAGGAAGATTCGAATGCTTTAGGTTCTTGGACGAATATTTGTGCCTTTTTATACAAAGTCGATGTTTTTTCTCAAATTAACGATGCAATCCTTTTTCAAATTAACGAGCTAACTTTTAACACGTTAAATTTTCACAATTCCGATTTCGATGGAATGTTCTTCGTTTTTTCGAAACCTGTTACTCTCAACAATTGAAAATCTCCAACTCGAACAGAGAAAATAGGAAAAAAAGAAGGAAATATAAAAAAAGAAGAAAGGTTGAAGAAAAAAGAACAGAGAGAGAGAAAGAGAGTAGAGAAAAAAGGTTATCGTTGAAATTGTGCCGGTATTACTTCAACTTCAAAAATTTCCCTGGAAATTACTCGGCTCTTTTCCCTGCCCTCTCGCCGCTAGACAGCATGGAAACAAACGTTTCCGAGGACGAGTGCAGCGTTCTAGGAGGCGACGCGCTTCTTAAAGACGGCCAGAGAGGAAACTTCAGAGGATGGGACGGTTCCATCCTACTCGTTAGCTGTTACAACTTGCAGGAGCGTGCAGACGCGCGATTTTAGTTTCCCATAAACCGTCATCGACCATTCGAACGGCGTAATACAACCCTTCTGCCTACGAAGAATTTCAATTCGCGACGAACTAAACCTGCGCGAGCCTAAATCAGGAAATTTTGACAGAAACAACGGAAGTATATTGTTTACAGAACGAACCATAGGATGAATGGCGATTGGACTGTTGAGAATTTTTATAGAAAATGCAGATGTGTATGTTGGAATTGAAATTACTTAGCGTTAGACAAATATTAATAGGAGAATTTGGAAATTTGCATTTAGCAAAGTTTGTAATTTAAGTTACGCATTCGTTAAAATGAAATATTAATTTAAATTGGCAGATTCAGAGGTATCGAGACACGTGTAGAATTTGTAAATCTAGGCAGCCAGTGGATTTACAGAATGTTATAAGTGTTGCGACCGTTCGCGGAGAGACGCGGTCGCGAGGAAACGCGTCAGCGAGAGTCGTAAATTCTCGCTACGATTCGGCTAATCGACGCCGCGAAATGGTCGCTCCCCGCGTTTCGTTTAGGATAACCGGGGTGATTTACTGAATGCAACTTATTCTACGATTGTAGAATAAATATATATGTTTGTATCACAATAACACTTACAGATTATATAAGGTGTCGGTTTAAATAGTATCGGAAGTTACCACTAGAATGTTCGAGTTATATCTTATACAATGTGACTGATTTGGACGCGACCGTACAGAGAGTTTTCGACTGCGACTGATCGGTTAGAATGTTAGATTGCGACTTTACGATGCTTCTCAGTGAGTTCGTTGGACTGAGCGATCGTGGTAGACGTGTTGATTGAATTGACGACGAAGACGAACTGGCTTGATCGTGACGATGCTGTGTCGGAGGTGAGCTAAGGAAGGGTGTGTCTAACGCACGGAATCATCTGATTTGTTGATGACAGTTTTTGGTTGGAGAAGTGAGGGTAATAGAAATTGTTTCTATTGGTTAGTAAGACTATCGATGGACTAGGAAGGGTATTAGCCACCCTCGATGGAAAGTTGGGAGTAGGAGGCATCGCACGTGTGAACACTTAGCGTTCACGTGTTTTCCAGACGTTAACCAGAAACCTTAGAAAACGCTTTCGTGGAAAAGCCCTTGTTTGCAATGAAAGACTTTCGCCAGAGTTTTCTGAGATTTATAGTCAGGCTGCGAGTGTTTTCAAGAGTACGCGATAAGGATGTGCGGACATCTGGCTGCCATCCGTCCGCGATGTGAGGTCCGGCTCAGGTAGAGAGTCGGCCGACGTAACAATAAGTAAGGGAGAAAAAGCAGAAATTATAGTATATAATTATAAAAATTTATAAAAAAAAATTTACTATTGATATTAAGAAAAAGATCATAGTCAATTATTTTATTTCATTTTTATAAGAGATGTTTGATATATTTTTCTTTCATTTCCATGCGACATATACACGTATAAATTATGTGTATGAAACTAAATATCTATACAATTTCAAACAATTTTCTACCTTCTCTCAATGTCTCAAATGTTCTACTTATTTTGATTTGACCGCGTTATTCACTGTGGATGAGTAAATCAAACATATAAAGTGACCCCCAATCAGGAAATACAAAATTATGTACACTTTACCACAAAAAGTATCGACTGATTTCTGAAATATATACCGCTGAAAATAAAAAAATTAGCAAACTGACAAAAAACATTACTTACAATGGTGGCCATTATGACGACTTATGACGAAGAGAAGTCGCTTGACGTTTCCTCAGCTTCCGCCAGCTGGCTACCTTCTTCGGCAGACGATTGAACTCGACTGAACACAGAGCACAGCGCACGGAGCCTGCTTGCACCGTTTGCGAAAAAGCAGCAACGCGCACAAGCGAGTATTGACCAATCAGGATCGCGCGAATGGTCATTATTAACCCCACGCAACCCTCGCCTAATTTTTTCTCAGATTTAAAAAGTGCCTTTGCCTGTGTGCGTATATGAGATCCATGGATACCGTGGATACCATGGAAACATACTTTGCAAGCTCCTGTTGTCAGGCAAATCTGACATTCGACGTGGTTTTCCTTTTCTAGTTTACCCCCGTGTAATACGCGATTTCCACTTCGAACGTGGGAGTATGTGCGCGCATATGGGTGTGCTTGTGTGCGTATATACAGGGTGCGCCGTTAGAATTCGGACAGAATTCAATTTGTAGTTCCCACCATATTAGAATTCAGATGTTTGTGCTGATTGACTCTGAAGTTAGTTAAATATGTCAATAAGTCTTCTATAACCTCAAAATGACAGAACTCGTTAAGCAAAACCCGGAATACGATAGAAGAGCGGCGATTATAGAAAGTCTTCGCGCCGGGAGAACGCCGGTCGAAATTATAAAATTCTTTAGCTACCCAAGATCGACGGTATACGACATTGCTAAGAGATACGCAGCCTCAGAGTGGTTCGAGAAGGGTTCTCCTTCTCCGGCGAGAAAAGTTCAGCGTTGTCTCAAGTGAGGGCGACGTCATGCCTCCGCACTTCTTCCAAAAAGGCGAAAGAATCACAAAGGAGGTTTATTTGGAGGTCCTGAAGACAGTAATAAAGCCGTGGATGGAAATTACGGCTTCTGGAAGGCCGTATTTATTTCAACAAGATGGCGCACCTGCTCACACAAGTCATCTTGTTCAAAATTGGCTCTCTGACAATGTGGACATGTTTTGGTCGAAAGATTTCTGGCCTCCTAACAGTCCCGACCTAAACCCATTGGACTATTACGTGTGGGGCGTTATCGAGAGACAAACTAATAAATGCAGGCACCCCAACGTCAACTCCCTACGAGCTGCTATCGAGTCAGAATTCGCGACAATTAAACGCGACCAGTTGAAGTCAGCGTGCTCGCGCTTTAGAGCAAGAATAGAGCAGGTCATAGAGGCAGAGGGTGGTTACATAGAATAAAAGTTCTCAGCAAGGACCCTTTAAATGAGATATAACAACATTTTCATGTGTTTTTGTGTATTGACTTAAATAAACAACTTTCTGCACAAAACTTCTTTTGTCCGGATTCTAACGGCGCACCCTGTATGCTTTAACGAGTGAGCACATACATATGCGCTGCAGAGCAACAGGCACGCGAGAACATCAAATCTGAGTTTATAGATTGAAAAACACATTTATAGAAAAACGTAATTTTCTCATTTATGATGATTATAGACATTATGCATTTACATATTTAATAATACTCGTTAATAGAGTAAAGGTAAGGTAGAGTAAGGTAGGAATGCGACAATCATTGTAACTTCTAGAAACAAAAAATGTTTATTGTTTTTAGTATACGAAACTCTCAATCACAGGTATATAATAAGTTGTGTAAGTAACTTACGAGAATAATATGATAATATGTGTTACGACCATTCGCGGAGAGACACCGTCGCGAGGAAAACGCGTCGGCGGGACGCGTAAATTCTCTCTACGATTCGGTTAATCGACGCCGCGAAATAGTCGTTCCCCTTGTTTCGGTTAACATAACAGGGGTGGTTTGATGAATTTAACACTGTTAACAAGTTGATATATCGTCTATATTCAACATACTCCCCCCGTTGAAAGGCTACCGATCAAAATTCTATAGAGATAAAAGATCGAACTCTTTTATCGTGTCATCGACGGAGTTTAACGTGTTGCTCTCTACATTATCAATTATCGTGATAGGACATGGGACATCCTGTAACGAATTCGTATAGGTCAATGGTTGCAACGAATTGTCGCCTGGTGAGGTCTTCTCATTCGCCCAATCCATATCATCGTGAATGATTGCCTGATTCAATGCGTTTGGTGGCGTTGAATCAGAGTGTGGCGATGCTGCAAGTATTATTATTATTATTATTATTATTATTATTATTATTATTATTCAAAAATAAAAGTTAAATATAAAGTTTAATTGTTCAAACTTCATTCATTATACTTAAACAAAGTATACGCTTAATGCGATTAGGTTTCCAATCTCTCCTCGTTATATACATTGCAACATAAATTTCATTTATTTTTCAGAAACTGTATTCCGTAATGGATTTAATTAAGGGTTTCTAACACTGAAACCATGATCTATGCGCTACAACTATTTAACGTTGGAAAATTAGATCTTTTATATGGACACTGGTAACTTTTGACATGTTGTTTCAGCACATGTCGATATCGTTATCCTTGTTTTGTTAAAAAAGGATGATACATATACCAATTTATTTCAAAACATTGTAATTGTCATATCAATCTTTAATATAGCCAATATTGAAACAATTATAATACAAAGTACAGATATTAATACAAAATGTTATATGTACGATATTTCAACAAAGATATGAGAAGTTATTTAATATCAAAATTCTATACAAGAAAGGGTATCAAAATAATAAAGGAAAAAAGGAATGAAAACAATTACCAATATTAACTTCATTATTCTATCATTACGTTAGAATTTAATAGAAAGTAGCTTTAAAAATCATAAACATATCTTTAAAAAATGCCACAATATTATTATTAGTTCGTTCTGATTGTCCAAGCAATCAATAAGTGGAACAACCACTCTACCCGTAAATCAATCAGTTTCTAAGGTATAACCGCATACATCGAGAGCTGCATACTGACGAATAAAGTCGCTTAATCCAACGAATTCATCGAGAGACATCGTAAAGTCGGGTAGAATTTCTCTGCAACACATTAATTGTACGTATCGCCAGATACTTTGTGACGCTTATATTATTGTATAAGTGATTGTTGAATATAGACGATATATCAACCTGTTAACACAGTGTTAACAGGTTTCATTCATTAAACCACCCCTGTTACGTTAACCGAAACAAGGGGAACGACTATTTCGCGGCATCGATTAACCGAATCGTAGCGAGAATTTACGCCTCCCGTCGGACGCGTTTTCCTCGCGACGGCGTCTCTCCACGAACGGTTGTAACATTTGGTCCTTCGAGCCGGATTCAGTGGTGAGTGAAAAGTGCACACCAGTAACACTCACTAAAAAATATTATTATTATGCGTTCCACATATGTAAGTGTATATACCGATATAAGTTTAAAAGACAAATTGGCTTTCCATCAATTTTTTTACCGATTCGAAAACGATAATATATTATCTGAAAATTCTCGTTCAACCGTGATTCAGTTTTTTCGTGTATTATGTACGCAAAGTATTTCCAATCTGTATTGTTTTTCGTCCGAAAACCGGGTCGTTTAGTGTTTACTCGCATGAGAGTATTCGTCGCTGTCAGACGCATTAGCCAGATATGTAGCCCATCGGTTTCAAAGAACGTTATTATTTCAACCATAAACATGATCACGTATTAACGTAAATACTATCATAGAAAAATCTTTTCACTGTCATAAATACTTAAAAAAGAACATTATACGAAATAACGACATGGAAAATGGATATTACTCACTAACAACTGGAATAAAATCCACTTCTAAATATTCCAAAAGTTATATTATAATAAATTATTATAGTTATATTGTATAAAAGTTATATTGTTAGTATATTGGCTAGAAACAATAAATGTAAATATAATAGATTTTTGTTGATACCAATTTCTACCAATGATTAATTTAATTATATTAATTAGTATATATTAATTAATATTATTATAGATACGATGTTTTTACGATACTAAGTTTATAGTTTCATTTTTTTCCTGTTACCGTTACTATTGAAAAATTGTTGCTTATATTTTTATCTACATATGTAATCACAACATAAAAGATATAACTTAGAAAAAACAAAGCTGGCACCCCGCTAGGGGTAGCCACCCACATGCTATATTTATTTTTTATTTTATTTTATTTTTTTTTCTTCACCAACGAGATATAACACTTTACCAAATGTCCACAAGGACAAATTGTAAAATAACCAAAATAAAATAAAAAACTAATCACATAAAAACAAAAAAACAAAAAAAATATGTAATCAAATATTAAATATTTTGCAAAAAGCTATAAGTTTTCATGTTCATGCTAGCATAGATAATCTGTAATAGATGAATGCATATAATCTTCTGAAAAATTGTTATACTACCTAAAATAGCTCGAAAGTTATTGAAATTTTATTTATTAAATGGTAAACAGGATCTCTAATGTAATTATTACGATACATACTTATTTCATTCAAAAATACATAGATCTTAATATATATGTAAATACATAATAAAATATATATAATAAATGTTTTTAGTTCTTTCAATAATTTTATTATTATTTATATATGTATATTCATTTAGTATTACTTACTGCAGTATTATTTCAATCTCAAACGTATGTTTCAAATAATGTATACAGGGTATATCCTGTAAGTTTAACCGCCAATTTTCAAATATTTCTGATACTCAAGTATTTCTGAGCGGCATTTCCTACAATTTCTGGAAGGAATGTTTTGCACAAAAGTCAGATAATTTTCGATCAACTACATGTTTGTAAATTACAAATTTTTTTCCGATAAAAAGTTGAGATCGTCATGATTGATTATGATTCTGAGATCATTTTGAGATGATCTTGAACTCAGAAATTTAAGTTTAACAAGTTTAAGTTAACAGTATTAGTTCATTCTAACGTGTAATGATGTAGTACAAGACAATATTATTATAATCGTTGGATAAGTTTAAAAACTTATTCATTTGGCAGTATTAGTCTTATATCTAATATATGTTTTAATAGAAATGGGATAATTTTCCATATCGTATTTGTAAATCGGATTTGTAAATCTGAAGGTCATCTAAAAGTCATAGTTTTGTAGGACGTTGAATTCGTCTTGACGTTAGCTGCTACTCTGTGGAGTCCAAAATGCCATTTAAAAACTCAAGGTCGCCTTGACTTTTTATTTAAAAAATAATTTTTTGGATATTTTTAATACTCAAACGTGTATCAGACCGAAAATTAAATAATTTTTATCAATAATATTAACAATTTTTGTTAATCGTCGGAAATATGTGAAAATGATTCGTCCAAAGACATACAAAATATATCTCTTAGTTGAATAGCATGTACTTGAACATAAGACGTAAATATTTACAAAAAAAATAGATGAAAGAAAAGGAAAAACTGCCGAAACCCGGGGTCGAACCGGGGACATATAGATCTTCAGTCTAACGCTCTCCCAACTGAGCTATTTCGGTTTGTAATAAAGGCGGTTCCATTTAATTTCAAAATTATATATATTCAAATTAATCAACTTTTTAACATTTATAAAATATAAATAATATATTTTTATGTGACAAATGTAACATCAGCATATCGTTAATACAAATGTGTCTTATTTCAGTATAAAGTACATTTTAACTATTGTTTTGAAGTTGATTCACTTTTTGTTGCACGTTTGAAAACAACATAACCTATATAAATAAATTAATTATTTGTAAAAATATATTAAATTAATTGTTTGTCGTATAAATTCCTCTTAGTATCTTATAACACATTCGACGTTAATACTAATTTTATTCTGTTTCCAGAAAAATTTGTACGCAATGTTATGATTACATTCATTATAGTTACATTCATTAATAGACTGAAAGAATCACTGAACTATACTTATATCTGTTGAATGTTAGTAATAGAGGAGTAAGTCTTCTACATAGCGTAGAAGATCGGAGCATAAACTAAGGTAAACTCACATAATTTTCTTACAAATTAAAAATTTCCCGTTTCGTAAATTAATTAATTAATTTTACAAAAACTAACAAACGAATCGATTTGAAATTTGGTATCCTATTTTGATATGACTGATACCATAAAACCTCAATATTGTATGACAATTTTAACTAACGTTATAAACGATTTAAGAAAAAAGTCTTTGCACCATTTACTAATGTATAGCATAAAAATTGAGCTTATCGTTACGTAACGAGTCCCATTTTATAGATAATTTTATTATCTACAATTGTTACGTCGCGCGAGACGGTCCGTGCGACGTCCCTTTCGGTCTGGCCGCCAAGGCCTACCCCTCGTTACACTGACCTGCAAGAAACCCAAGGAACCAGCATAAATCGAATCTTTTCAGCTTAACTTCGATTCATACAAATATTTTCAGTTTATGGATGGTCATTTGAACAGTCATTAGGTTTATTTCACACTCTTGCTAATTACGGGGAAAGCAGGTGTGCCCTGCTAAACAGCTGATTTTTCCCAAGACCAAGGACACCCATGAGTCATATGTGCAGGAGCCTCTCTCCGCGGATTTGTTTATTAACTTCGGCTATAACCAATGGGCATCGCGGATCGTTACCCTCATTATTCTACCGAAAAGTGTGAACAACGAATCCGCGTCCTTAGTTCAGCAAGGGTACACCCACACCGAGCTTTCCTCCTAAATAGTACGAGATGGGTCAGTCTCTGTTCTTATACTCCGCAGACAGTCAAGTACACTACTCTTCAACAACGCGGAAGAGTCAAGTCATTACGCTCATTCGGTCAAACATTGCTCTACGACGCCACGTAGAGTCAAATCACGTTTATTCTACACATCGGAGAATCAAGTCAGTGCTACAACACTCATCGGGTAGTCAAGTCTACTATTCTAACACGGTATCGACAGTCAACGCGCTAACAACATCAACTCTCGGGTTAAACAGTGTAAGGTCCGACGAAATCCAATCTTATCTGTATACGTTCCACGTGTTGTAAACGGCAATAAATTCCTTATATTAGATGACTGTAGACGACAGTTATTTTACCACAACCACTCCTATTATCCTAACAGAAATCAGGGGATCGCCCTGCTCGCTGTGTCGATTCCTATATCCTAACGGGAATTTACGACTCCCGTTGACGCGCCTAACCGAGACACGTATCCCCGCGAATGCACGAATTAACAACAATCTTCTATTGACACTTTTTCACGTATGATAAATAATTTTTAAGATACAGAGGAAATGTAAGAAAAAATCCCGTTTTTTTTTATTTAATCGATATGACGTTTATAAAGTTATAAAGTTGCTTGTCTTGTAGATTAAATTATACAAATTATATAGTAATATGATCTAATCTGAATCGTTCCGAGTCATATGATACAAAAACGTTTCTATTAGGAATTTGTTTCTAATACAATCAGATTATATTCGATTATATTATACAATCAGAATACATACCAGTTTATTTCAAACAGAATATTCGTAGGAGGGTCGTTCCTCTCGTTTTGTATCGAGTCAGAGACCAGCTGAGCATCTTAGGAGCAAATGCAATTCAAATTGTATAATTGAGAAATATTACAAACCGTTGTAAAACGTATATTACTTACAGATTATCCAAAGTGAAAAGGTGTAAATTTGGCTGTATGTTATAGTTTCGGTTCGCGATAAGGATCCCGATATTCTTCTTATTGATTCTTAGGAAACACGCACGTGTGACGATAACTCGACTTGATGATGCTGCACGACGCATGTAGAATGATAAGGAATAAGGACGTCTTTCAGCTTCTTTTCATTTCTGGCTAGTATCACGCGCGACACCGAATAAAGATCAGCTATATTCTTTTTAATAGAACCATCCATTTCTTAACACGTTAATCAATCTGTTAATCAATCCGCATTTCTCATAAAAGGATAGTAAACTTTTATGTCGAGAAACCATTAGTACTGAACGAAAAACCTTTGGAAAAGCTGAATAATATAAATAAAATAATTGAATTTTAGGTTTTTGTCATTTTTTATCACTATAATATTAATTATTTATATTGACGGTATTATAAATTATAATAGTATATACTGTAATAGTATATAATATTATAATTTATAACTACATAATATTATATAGTGCTTTAAGTTAATAGTGTTATATATTTAGACGTCCTTAGTGAGGAGTGCCCACACTTCTAGCAGCAAAATGACGTTCGGTTCCGCGCGATTGTTCTGACGATGGATATAATAGCACGTACATGTTCCGTATACTTTGTAGTTGCAGGCGACTGACTTGCCGAGGTGAGTCGCAACTTTACAGTCGCGCGCGATCCTTAATCGCGGTAGTACGAATAAAAATTGTGCAATATTCGGCAATGGATTTTATAATCGCGTGGCTAGTCGCAAATGGAAAGCACGCTTCAGACGGCAACGTTGAAAGACCCGAAAAATAAAGCTCTTCTGTCTCACAAAAGAAAGATACGTACATATGTGTTTCCTTATTCTTTCAAATTTTGGCGCTGCTGCGCCAATTTACGGCTATTAAAATATGGAGAGGACTTGGAGAGGTATTATAAGGAACTTTATTCTAATATTCACGTAATTGCTCTACACGTGTGATACTCGCCAGAGATCTAGGGCATAAGATTTTCACACTGCGCTTCTCTCTTTTCTCTCAACGGAGTCCTAGGCCATCGTACAACGCTCGCATACATACTATGAAGGGGATACATACTTGTGTGTGGTTGTGCTATACGTTACCTCCCTCTCGCACGTACAATACAAATGTACCATATGCCGCTCTTAGTTTAAAAAACCTGACTATGAAGTGGGAAAGGTGATAAATGATGAAATGTTGTCAACACTGGTAACGAGTCAACAGTTCAGTACTTTCCTCGGAATCTTGAGGGAGAAAAATTACCTAGAGAAAATAATAACAAATTTGTTAAGTTTATTAATATATTCACATAGTAGACCGTAGGCGATACATTGTATGTCCCATGAGACATGCGACATGCCGCGAGACCAAGCATAGATTTTCAAATTTTATAGTTGGACATAGATACACAACTGTCTTGTAACTATACTATTATTATCAGTACCAGAAATGCGTTCGGTTGCCGTCGATCGTTTGGTAGCCGACATATTATCTTTGAAGAGAACGCTTTGCATATAGTAAGTATCTATACTAATAAATTGCATGTATGTCTTTAACACTATTATTTTGTATAGTGCTTCTCCCTATAATATATATTAATATATAATATAAAATTTAAAATTTATTTCTGGTGACTTAAAGGACATAAGTATAACTTGTATGGCTTGTGTATGGCTGTGCATTACGTTATTTGCAAATTAATTTAAGTTTTTGGAATTATCGTAATATCAAATGATTATTCTTAGGAAGAAAATTACTCTGTACATGCACATATCTTAAGTTGCTAAAAGTTAAATTACAACAAGACATGTAATGGATTAATAGTGTACGATAATTAAAAAGAGTGTCATTTTTTATAAATTACGAAAAAGTTACTTATATCTGAACTAAGAAATGTCATAAATATCATAAAACGGAAGCAGAAGAAATAACATTGAAAGAGAGAATGAGAAAGAGTAATATTTTAAACGTAAAGGTTAGGTGTTAAATTCTACTCAAATCAAATAAAATATTTAATTAAATATAAAAAAAAGTTAAAGTATTTACTTAGTTATGTTTATTCCAAATTGTTTGTTTCGATATAATTTTTGCAAAATATTAAAGAATATATACTTGCGTAAATAAGAATATTACTTTCAAAGTCGAAACAATCATATAAACATTGATGTAGGAGCATTATAAATTCATAATTTTATTTTGTATACTTTGTTTGATAGAGAAATGAACATCTTTTTGCCCATTAGCAGTTGGTAGATAATGGTATTATATCATGAGACGTAATTTGATATGCCAGTTCTGTTAGATGGGAACACTATCTGCTTCGCATGTATATACAAGTTTCCGGTGAACCAAAATAAGAAGAGAAACCTTTGTTTGAGTTAATGAATTAAAAACTATTTGAAAGTGATCTGTGGAACAGTATAATTCAGAGAGATGAGGACGGAAGTTACAGAGTCACAACCTTTCAAAAACTTAAAAGAATTATTCGATAACGTGGGTAACTTGAAACCATGGCCAGAAATTGGAGAACTACGAGATTCAACTGATTATGTGTACAGTGGTTTAGAAATAAGCGCAGGAAGAACGCGGTTAGAAAAATTGGATAGAGAAGTACATCCGAAAACGTTGCTCTGTCATGATATGAAAGGTGGCTACCTAGAAGACAGGTAATAGAAATCACTATATTTATTAATTCATATATTATACATAATATACCCGTGATTTTTCAGATTTATATATGGATCAGAATCTTATGATTCTTACCTATTTTATCACTGGAGTGTTATTGACACTTTTGTGTATTTTAGTCATCATTTCATAACTGTGCCCCCTTTTGGATGGATTAATGCAGCACATAATCATGGTGTAAAAGTTCTTGGTACTGTAATTACGGAAAGAGAAGGTATCTGGGATGTTATACTTGAATCTCATGAAGAATTAAGAAGATTTGCAGATGCACTAATACTTGTTGCAAAATTTTATAAGTTTGATGGCTGGTTATTAAATATTGAAAATACCATTAAAAGTGAGCAAGTTAATAATTTAATTTATTTTGTAAAATATCTAACAGAAAATATTCATGAAGCAATTAGAAATTCTGAAATTATATGGTACGATAGCGTAACCAATGAAGGAAAATTAAATTGGCAAAATGAGCTTAACAGTAAAAACATATAAGCTTATTACACTCTTATACTTTTACAATTGTTTCTGTTTGTAAATTTTATTTAATGTTCTGAATACAATGTTTCAGAGATTTCTTTTTAAACTGCGATGCCATTTACTTGAATTATAACTGGACGAAATCAAAATTGAAAAACAGTTTGGCACTAGCAAAAACTCACAGTCGAGATATTCATGATATATATGTAGGACTTGATATTTGGGGAAGAGGTTGTCCTGGCGGTGGTGGATTTAATTCATCATATGTAATTACAATGTTACTTATTTTATTGTAGCATATAATATAATATCGTTTAATATTTCATTAAACCATTATAATCTACAGGCTTTACAAAAAATACGACACGAAGGACTTTCTGTTGCACTTTTTGGTCCAGGTTGGACTCACGAATTTTTCGGATCTAAGACATTCCAAGAAGTAGAAGATCTATTTTGGGCACAGTTGTTTCCTTATTTATATGTTCATGTATCTATCTACGAAGAAGAAGTATTCAAAACATCATTTTGCCGTGGCAGTGGTAGCATGTATTATCGCTGTGGTCAGGTATGTCAAATTTTGACAAACACATTATTTTTAACAAACTGAATTTATCATAAAAGATATAACTTAGAAAACACGAAGTTGGCACCCTGCTGAGGGTAGCCACCCACATGCTATATTTATTTTTATTTTATTTTTTTTATTACCAATGAGATATAACACTTTACCAAATGTCCTTCATGACAAATTGTAAAAACCAAAATAAACCATATATATAAAAAAAAAAAAAACTGAATTTATCACATGAATATATTATAACTGAGATGCACATAGTTTATGCAGGCACTATATGAAAGGGATGGAAAAAGATTTAAACACAAATCATTTTACAATTTATCCCTGCAAAATCCACAAATTTCAGTACCTATACCGCACATGAAATTTACATCATCGCCTCAACTTCCAGAACCGAAAAGTGAAAACGATCTAAATGAGTGTTCAGAAGAACCGATACATTATGTTTATGAAACGAGGAAGAATGTTGTTCGAGTATTAAAAAATGTTGTAAATATTGAAAATAAAATGCCAATGCTATATGTAAATAGCTTCGAATTTTGCAGCGAGTTCTCTTTCAGAGGTGGTGGTTGCATAAAATTAACTACAAATGATCTTACAACTAGGTCATATCACAGGTGAAGGAGTTATATATTTTGTAATTAAATTTATGATACCTCGCACAATTGTATTTTATATATTAATTATGTGTTTAAATTCATTTACAGACTATTTCTCGTTCATATCGAATTTCAACAAGACATTGTAGCAATCATTGCTTATAAAAAAATGGAGTCGTCCATAGCAAATGGAAGTCAACCCGAACCAATACTAGTTCTCGGCAATAATACAGGCTTAAAATCCATCGTTCATTATAAATCAAGGAATTTGGTTGCCAACTGGAAAAGATGGTAAGTCTACAAAATATAAATTGAAATATTTGTAACATAAGAAACAAAAAATAATTAAACCTAAAAAACATTTTATTAGAAGAATAAAATTTTATTCTTCTAATAAAATAATTGTAGGGATATGTAATGTCATTACATTACATTAATACATTAAATATTTATATAGTATGAGTTATGATTATACTCTAAATAAATGTACCTCACACAGATATATTTTTCTTGTTTAGAAAGCAGATATATATGCGTCTGGTTAACATTATGATTAGCTGCCTGTAAGCAATCTTCATTTGGACTAGACATTGTTATTAGGCAATAGAGAAGATATCTACCAGTACAAATATGATTATCACAGAATTTAACAAGTAGCCGTGATAATTAGATATTCGAGATACTATCAACAATGATCTTAGGTTCAATAACGAATCCGCGGTTAACGGGATAACGAATATACTTTCTTCCAAAGTCTAAGTCGGACTGTTTGCTAAAAACGTGAAATATCCACTGATCGTAAGGACGTTGTTTTACTCGCTGATGAGATCGCACGAGAATGTTCCTCTCCATCACAGTGATGCTACAGAGAAAAACTATGATGGGGTGTGTCTCTGGTCACGAGATGATCGGATTCGTCGAGGACAACCCTCGTTCAGAAAGTGAGGGAAATGGACGTTGCCGTTAATTGGTTAATTTCTATGTATTTACTTAAAATTCTATATAAGAGTTGGTCGCAAATAATCTGTTAATTAAAACAGAAATTTCTATGTTGGTGGTTAGAGAAAGATGCTAGCCGCCATTGAAAGAAAGTTGCTAGCGGGAAACGTCGTTCGTGAGGAAAGCAGATCTGCCGTATCTTCCGGACTGTTAGGATAAAGACTGTTTGTCAATTTGAAGGACCTTAGTCAATTAAATCCTAAAATTTATAGCGGGTCCTCAGGCTAGCTGAACATATACTGTGAATGATGCATCGACATCTGGCAATCATGTTGCGGGAATAATTGGGTCTGTGTGTGGTGAGCCACGGGGCAAAGACGGTTGGAATGTTTACTGTTGGATGTCGGTACAACTGTTTCTTTTTAAGGAGATCTATGCAATTCTATACCTCTGTTAGGTAAAACGTTCATCCCGTGACCGCGGCTACGTTCGGCGACTAGTGGTCGCCTCGAGCCCAAGCTCATTATCGCAAATCTCGGACGATTATAATCGGTTTAATTCACAAAGATTTATAAGGACTAAAGATTTATAAAGATCAGTTTAATTTATAAAGATTTCTGATGACTACAGATTTATGATGATCGGTTTAATTTATAAAGATAGTGTTGGGAAATTTTCCAAAGAATTCCAAGGGGAAGGCCCGGTGTCCTTTCATCTTCTACATATATATGCAATTGGTTACATGCTACAAACGGACTAATTACAATTAGCAATAGTTATTACCATTAATAGCTATTATTCAATATAAGGAACGTGTTGAAATTACATGATTCTCAGGAGCATATAACTTTAAGACTATTTTTCATTGTGCTATGCTCTTGGGATCTGCCATTTTAAAGTACGATAAACTAGGGCTCGAGCTTAAGTACTTAGAACTACGACATAAGACACAAAATACAGTTTTTAACTTCTAAGTTAAGAAAACGAAATTTTCGAATGAAAGTATATTGCATTACGTGAAATTTTGAAATATTTACAAGACTTTTCGTTTGCATATTTTAAGAACTTATATAACAGTAAAAGAAAAGCATCTATTTCAATGTCGAAAATTAAGCAAATTAAATCAGAGGAAATAGTTGATAAATTATGATCTTATGTTGAACTGTTAGTTTCAGTTTCTTTCTATAAAAGGCTTCATGTGGTGCTTTTAACAAAGATAGTTGTGGTATTATCTTAAATTTCAAATCGTAAATGGAGATATATTAAACCTTTAGTTTAAAAATTAATTTGAAGTTTTTACAAGGTGTCTTTAAGTTCATAATCTTTTTTAACTGTTGCATAAATGCAAAAAAATATTCTATTTAAAGGATAATTTAAATTGAAAAAAATTCACACAGGAGAATATTAACAATAGTTTTACTATTAATTCTATGTAAAAAGAGGAAGTAAACAATATTCAAATTATTGATTTATGTAAACTTATTTTTATTCGTTTTCTGAAATTACATAAACTTTTCTAAATTCTATAAAATAAAAATCTTTTTCAATGGAAGAACATTTTAACAAAAAGAGTCTCTTAGATTTACAGAATATACAGAAAAATGTTGTATGTTTCTGATTTTCCCAACAAAATCATACAATGCATAGAAATGCCAATATAGTCTGATGTGTGATCTCGAAATTCTAAAAGCGTCGAAGAAGTCACATTCGTATTAATGTTCGTAATGCTATATTCTTTCTATTTAACATGAAATTTTCCTTTTTGTTGTCAGTGTTTACCGAACGAACATGAGGACTGTGAACGAAATTGGTATATCTTTTGCGAGGAGTAACGTCTGCTATCTGGGAAAGATCGTCCTCAAACAAAAGCATCGACACCTGGACGGTAAGTCTGCTTCTCGTACTTTATACTGTCGCTCGCATTTCGCGTTCCCTCGATAAATGTACGTAGCAGGTGGATTGCGTCACAGTAAAAGTGTATTACCAGAGGACGAGGGTTTCGACCGTGTAAAAACCGTTCTCCGACTATCAGACCTGGCTACAATCATCTTTTAATCTTTGAGAACCACTCTAGTGAAAGGAATACTAACGTTTCACCATAGGATGTCTATCCAACATATCTTATCGCTCAATATTTCATGGGTCGGCTTCGTGATTATAGGATAAGCCCATTTCTCATTGGTCGACCCTACATTATTATGGGATTAGATCGAGATGGCGAAGTTAATCTTTGTTAGTTTTCCTTCTCTCGCTTTTTCTTTTTTTGCTTATTTATGCACAGACGCACGAAAACATTTGAACAGTCATGCACATATTTTTTGATATTACATATTATGCGTGTTGTACGAAACATTTTGAAATTCCGTTAAAACTGTTATGAGATTCGACTATTATTTTTATATTGGTGAAGTTTGAAGCGAATCTGAAAAAATATATAAAAATTACAAGATACCTAGTACAAGTATACATATATTTTGTACAGATCACAAGAATACTTAAGCAAGAAATTATTTATTACTAGATTCTGGATTTTTATGCAAATTGATATTTTTGGGAATATAATTAAGAAAAGTAGAATTTATATAGAAAATTGTGTAATTATTTAGAACGCTGCTGTTTTGGATTTCCATAATTTTTTCATATGTTGTAGAAATCAACATTTTTAACAACTTTTAACTGCCGGACTCTTGTAGTTTTCAAGATATTTTCTTTTTTTTTTTTTTTTTTTTTTTATTTTTTTTATTTTATTTTATTTTGGTTTTTACAATTTGCCCTGAAGGACATTTGGTAAAGTCTTATATCTCATTGGTGATAAAATGGCCTGATAAAATGATACCTAATTCTAACCTATACATATAAACTATAAACAAAAGATGAGAATTAGGTTTGGGTTAGCTGTTATTTTATTGGATTAGACTTCACAGCGGTCGACAATCAGCATACGTTGTCTCGGGCGCATAATCGTGCAACAGGTACAATTCACTGTAATATCGACAGATTTTTGCAAATGTCTCGGATATTAAGACCGAGCAGCGGTTATACGTGCAGGAAAAAGTTGTTTAGAATCATGAGCCCGACAATATATTAAAAAAGCATAAAAATTCAAGACGGCGGCAGCTTTCTAAATAATTACCATGAATTGTTTTAAGTATCAAGTATCATGTATATGCCAATAATAGGTAACTTGTTTAATTTTTCTTACGACTTTGTTTTATTAAATTCCTTTAAGGTTTCCTTATGGTTGATTATATTATTTAGGTCAGGAAGCAACACTTCGATAAAGCTCTGTATTCGTAATAAATTAAATTCGAGATCTGCTGAAATGGAGGAAGAATTTAAAGCGTGCGCTACTTGAAATATCAGCGGACAAACAATTTTAGAACCGGATAATTCTTGCAATATTTGTTGTAGATATTTACTTTAGAAAATGTTATTTGGATAACATTTTTGATTCAAATTTTATTTCTGGCGGTTATGAGCCTTATCTTTATAAAAAACAGAAATATTTACGTATATGTGTATACTTGTTTATGTATATATTGATAATATCTGTAGAATTTTGAACAGTCGTAATGTCGTGACAAAAGTGTCATCAACTAATCTGTGCGCTGTGTTTCACTTTTTTATTCCTGTTAAATTAAATTACATCTTCGAGTAAATTTTAGCGATAAGAAGCTTTTCCTTTAAGATATAGTACCTATGAGATAGGGAGGGGTTAGGTTACACAGATTGTACGATTTTCTTTTTCAGTTACAGTTTTTAATTACAGCAGCTCAGGTATTTACTTAACTCTTTCGTTTCTATGGCTGAAATATTTAATAAATGGTCGAGATAATATTCCTCGGGTGACACTGTGGAGGAGATATCTCGTGTAACTATTTATCAAAAGGATGCAAAACGTGTAAATTGGATTGCCGTATCTGTCTCCGATTGTTCATCTAGTTCCAACTTGAAAAACTTAGATATTCTTTATTTCCCCGAGAACTGTTGGATTAAGGAAATTGATTGGAGATGATCGTTTGTTTGATTTTAAAATATAACAACTTTAACACTAGGTTTACGCACATTTCGAATGCGTCAAATAGACGCGTATAGATATAGGTATACTACACAGAAAGCTTGGAAACTTTGGAAAGCTTTGCAAAAAATGAATTTCGATATACATTTATATTGCTAAATGGATAAAAGTTAATGGCAGAGAAATGTAAATGGCTCGTGTAATTTTCCGCATGAAATTCGAAATACGTCGAAATGACGTCTCCCGTAAATTATATCACTTCGATGAGCTACTAAAATTACAAGCGTTTATGCGTTTTGATTGCACCGAACCGTTTCAGTATAGGTTTAACTCTGATTTCGTTTGCATCCATCTGAAAGTGGTTTGTACAGGACGCATATTGATCGGTTGCCGTGTACACCGTTAATTTTCCAATCAGCGGCATTTTGAATATAGTGACGACATTTGCGCTTTAGTCGCGTAAATGAACTATGGACGACTTGGTTACGATGGATTAATATCCGAATATTAATATTAGGTGAAAATATTATCATAAAATCGGACAGTGGTTAAAATTTCCAACCTTCGATGAAAACATTAAGTAGAGTCACCGATTAGATGAAAACGTGGAATAAAACCTCAGTTGATATACTAAATTCTTTTTTTTTTTCTTCATTTAAGCTTAGATATTCAAACTTTTATCTTATACCTAAATAAAACAATTTTTATATTCAAGATATTGATACATATATCGAATCACTAAGATATTGCAGGTTTATACAGCTTTAAAAAATAGTCTTCCTTTGCTATCAAATTATAAGTTTTGCTTTGCCGATAAAAATCTCACTTGCTCGTTTAGGATTCCTGATCCGAGACATAAATAATTATAGTTTTGTTAGTCAAAGCTTGATTTTTCCTTTATACGAAACAACATGAATTTGTGTATATTTAAAATTACGAAAGTAAACTATTTCGTTTAAAACAATATTTTAGTGCATTAAATATAAATTTTATTCAAAGTTATAGAGTAATTTTTATTTCTTCCAAAAATGAAATTTAGTATATTCTACATTGTGTACTGCCGTATACACCGGTTAATAGCTAAATATTGTATCAATATCGTTTTCAATTTGGGATTTAATATACGTATCAATGTTTTCAATATAGAAATTCAATATAAAAATGAAATGGTAACTGCAGAAACCGAGAATTGGTAATTAAAAGAATAAATGCTATTATTTTCAAGCGCTACGTTAACAGGTTTCATTTACGGAAAAATTTCCAGTTAAGAGGAATATTTTCCATTATTTATATTTATAAAAGAGGGATTTAAAAATTACCTCAGTGGTAGAACATGTTCCAGGAACGAAACAAATGGTGGTATATACTCGTCAATGAATGTAACTAAATTTTTACATTTTAAAAATTCGACGTTACTTGTCGAATGATGTACGTACGTACATACATATGTACATACGTATACAATACTTATATACGTATATTTGCAAATACTATAATTAATTTAACCGAGGTTGATTCTTTTTGTAAATTTTTAATTCATTAATTGTAGACGTTTCTGGTTAAGAAATGACCTAGTTATCAACAGGTTAACAATTTTCTATCTGCCTTGGCCAGTATGAAATTATTCGAAATTTGATTTTTAATCGTATCCATCGGCACACTCGGTGCGTGAAAAAAGCAATCGCGTGAAGCTTAGCCGGGCAATCGATGCGTTCCAATGATTTGTTGCAGCATGGTCCAATACCGTCTAAACCGTAACCGACAATAATCAACAGTTTCACTGACCACGATGATAAAGTTAACGCCAGCAATTTTCGGGCGTGCACCAGACACTAATAGCTGTCATCCATTACGAGCTCTGATGTTCTCGAAGTGAACAGCCACGGGCCGGTTACTCGTTTGTTTTAACAGTCACATCGCGAACGAGCAACGTAAATTACGTTCTGCTTGCCGTGTGTCACAATAACAACTATTTGTAATCGAAGAATGCGACCGGCTCATTGATATTCCTGCGGTTATTGAGTCGAATTTTTCTGCGGTTCTACCTGCTGTTTCAGTTTGCATTATAATATTTCTTTCTTTCCTTCTTTCTTTTTCTTTCTTTCTTTCTTTCCTTTTCTTTCTTTCTTTCTTTCCTTTTCTTTCTTTCTTTTTTTCCTTTTCTTTTCCTTTTTCTCTCTTTCCTTTGTTCACCATGTATGTTTTGCTTGTCAGTTACGTCAAGTACTACTTACACACAGTGGCTCATGAAAGTTTTCCGACATTTACCATAGAACATTTTTATAGATATGTACGTTGTACATGTTATGACACTGCTGACGTTTATGCAAATGTGCTTTTTTATAGAATGCAAATAGGAGAACGAAATTAATAAATAAATAATAAATAAAATGAAATATATAAAGATAGAAGTTTGTTAGAATGATTAGCAGACTATAAAAATGTATTGTTTTATTTCACGTTCTTTGTATGATGCATGTTTTGCATATTTATGTATAAGGCCATATGCAAACGTATCTATCACGTATTTATGTGACGTATTTATCTCGTCGAACGTTGTTACGACCGTTTGCGGAGAGACGCGGCCGCGGAGAGACGCGGTCGCGGGGAAAACGCGTCAGCGAGAGGGGTAAATTCTCGCTACGATTCGTGTAATCGACACCGCGAAGTAGTGGTTCCTCGTGTTTCGATTAGGATAACCGGAGCGGTTTAATGAATTTATCACTGTGTTAATAGGTTAAAATATCGTCTATATTCAACGATTAATCATACACTAATATGAGCGTCACAAGAGATAAAAGTCTCTGGAACTCGCGGCCAGGTAGCAACCATACACTCGTCGATACATTGTATTGATATACGACGCCGGCGGACCGCTAGCGACGGTTAGAAACACGACATTGAAGGGGCGCCGTGACAATGTGCGAACATCTGGTTGCCAGTCTGCCCGCGGTAGATGATCTGGTCGATGAGGGTGTCACTCGACGTAACAACCGTTATGCGTAATTTAAAAAATCTAATGATTACACAAGAAGATAATAAATATGGCTTTGATTATTAATTTGTCATTTATCTATATATTTTAATAACATTCGTGAATTGTTGATGTAAATCGACAAAATGGTCCACATGTTGCGACTCACATATATTCTATTTGCTATACGTAACATTTTGAAGTTTCGCCAATATTGTAATAAAACACAAATATATCGTGACTACGCTGCTCAAATTTGTAACGAGTCTGAAAATCTATATAGAGGTTACAAAAATTATTATATTATTATAATATAATAATATAATATAAGTTATTGCGTCTATGCTGTGCTGGTTTTGTCGTTGACTTTGATCGGTTATAGAAGTTTTTGATCAAAGGATGACCCTAGTTAATAGGTTAAAATTCATCAGAGTCTTGATACAGAAAGTCATGCATAGTAAAAGTAAAATTCATTTCGCATGTGAGACGATAAACGGTACCAAAATCGTGTTACATCGCGCAATCGAACCTATTATAAAACGGCGTATGATGACGTACTATAGGAAAATAATGGTTCGTTATCTCGATACTAGATGCTCGTTTGACAGGAACTATAATACTTTTAAGGTCTTTGATACGGTGTTAAATTACGTCAACGATGGCCAGCTCGTCGATTCACGGAATGTATAATCTTCGACAGCGAGGATCGGCTCTGTTATGGTCGGTAAAGCGAAAGAATGTCGTCTCTAGTCCTTAAGGTATTGCATAAACGTTCTTTCGCAACTATTCTAAACATCAGTAGCTTGGACGTTTCTTTTGAAGCGTGCCTCCTCGACCGTGTTTGCGGCGGACGATCGATAACTTCCCCCCTCCGTCATCCATACCGCGTTGGCGCATCCTCCAGCTTCTATTCGCGCGTAGGAAGCAACACAGTGAGGGTTGAATTACGGTAGAATTTTACAAGTGAGTGTTGAATTACGGTAAAATTTTACAGGAATTATCAGAGGGTTCGGTACTTCCTGAAAAAATTTCTTTTTTTCTTTTTTTTCTTCTTTTTTCTTTTTTTTTTTTTTGCGTTCACTTATTCGCGTGGTTCGCAATTTCTGTAGTACATTTATCGATAATTATAAAAATATAAGTAAATATTACTAGCATTGATATCGCGAAGTCTTTGTAACAGTTGAGAGCAATATATATATAGTGTATATATTATCTATATATCTATATATAACTTGTTCCTATTTATTATACTATTTTCATCTTTTTTTCTACACATCTACTTACGCATCTGGTCGTCATATTGTAAGAATCATATGACATTGCTGAAAAACTGCAACAGTCAGTTTTTATATACTACTTTCAAATCCGGTCAATCATTGACTACAGATACGAAAAATCTGCAATTTGTGCACTAAGATTTGAAATTGGAAAGAATAAACAGGCAAAATGTACGTATATGTCTAACTTATAACCAATGGATCTGTCTATTGTAATACGATAATAGGGAGACTATAACGAAAATAATGTACACATAGAAATGTATTCAGATCCATAAGAATGATGACTCTAAAATTAACAATTTCCATAATAGGATATAATAGGAAATAATGTCATAATCAATAATGTTCAATTTTAAAGACGTAAAAATTGAAGAGACGATATACAAATATTTGAAACATTCAAAGTGTAGTATTTTTTATAGTATTTAGCAGGTGTATACGTATAAAAGGGATAACGTAAAAATATTTATTAATATAATATAATATAATATAATATAGAAAAATAATACGCAAATATTAGATACGTATAAATATTATAATACTATGCACATATGGAAATTAGACTTGTGAAAATTTATGAAAATTTATGAAAAATCTTATGAAATTTAGCGGAAAGATAAAAACTAAATTAAAAGTAGCGAGGAGCAAAAATAAATTACATTGGCGGTTTAATATCTGAGAGGGTTACGTGTATTTGTTTTGCAGCGGTATTAATTTTCTCTGGTTTTACGTTGGACTAAATTTTCTGATGTATATGCTCTCATATTTGATCGAAAAACACATTCCTCTCTTTCTGCAAATAATTATTCTGGTTTTAAATTTGTTTATCTGTTTACTCTTCTCGTCGGAAGATTTAATGAAATGTCCTTAGCGGTAACTAATGAAATTTTAAAGCGGGAATATCCGTTAGAAACGTATAAATTTCTCACAACAGCATGGCGTACATTTTGGCCAATTTTATTATACATTTTTCAACAAGGATAAAGGGTTATTTCTCGATAATAAGACACGACATAATTATTTCTATTTCACTTCTATTGGGTCAACGATCAAATAATTTCCTTTGTGCAGCATTTCAATTGCTACGTACTATTTTACACAGTCCTATAATGCGTACTTTATCTTCTAGCTATGAATTCTTTAAGCACTGTCGTAAAATATTAAACGACAACAGTTTGTGTGACACGTTATTTGATGATTGTCAAATAAATAGAAATTGTAAATGTCTAAAAATAAATCAATTTATGTCGAAACAAAAAATTAAATATTTCGTTCCAAAGCTTCAATGAAATTTCAGTGAAAGGTAATTTGAATTTCCCTGGAAATATCGACAATTCTTACACTTTGTATTTAAAAATGTTTGACAGAATTTGCGCGTAATACGTACGTCATTGATGGAAAGAGAACAAAAATTGGTTACTTTTTATAAGGATGAACAACATTCTAAACGGCTAGGTTAAATCCTAGTTTGTTAAAAGTCTTTCTGTAAGTTAAATTTCAGTTTGTTGTAGAAATAGGCTGATTTGTTTCATTGCACTTACATCCGTGATATTTATTTATCTATATTCTACATTTTATCCGTTTTTAATTTGTTAAAAATTCACATATATATGATAAACGATCGTGACATTAAAGTATACTATATAACAAAATCTGTGCATGTTATTATTAATAACATACGTCGTATAAAGTGTAGAACATCAATTAAAATTATAATATTCTGAAATTAAACATGTGTCTAAACCAAATTGTATGTATATTTGCACGATATTAAATGCAATTCTAGCAATAATAATTCGTTTTCAAGCGTTATTTTCAAATAAAGTTACTTGGAGTAATTAATCTTTTTATTTGCTATTTTTACTTCAAACAAGAAATATTTAATCTCGTATCGAAATTATGCAACGAAATATATATATATATATATATATATATATATATATATATATATGAAAAAACGTTTTATCAAACTTCTACAATCTGAAAGTTAAGCGTATTTGGTTCGTGTTGCAATGGATAGCGCGTGATTATATTGTTAGACGATTTAGGTAATTATTAACGGTAATTATTAAGATATTTATGTATATTTGTATTTTATCGTAAAATCTTTCCATCATTGTTTCGAAGTGGTTCGATGCATTTATAGAAAAACACGTGATTTGAAGATTAGATCGAACACTCGTTAAAATTGTTTTTACCCGTTAAATTATCAGTTAATGTTGAAAACGTGAAATTTGTAATTTTATGTTCTTATCGAGCGTAGGAACTACTGCCTTTTCACAAAGCATAATCGAAATTGAAATTAAGTGGAAGAATATGTACACTACTACGATTGAAGATATTATTGCAAAACGCTTTCTAATGTTACTCTATAGAATATTGTATAGAATATATATATATATATATAAATTTAACTTTTCGTACGTGAAAACCTCAATATATATAAATATGTCGGAGATGAAAGGACACCGGGCCTCCCCCCTTGGAATTCGTTGAAAAATATCCCAATACTGTCTTTATAAATTAAACCGATTATTATAAACCTTTGTGAATTAAATCGATTATAATTGTCTGAGATTTGCGATAACGAGTTTGGATTCGAGGCGATAACTGGTTGTCAGATGCAGCCACGACCACGGAATAAACGTTTTACTTAACAAAGGTACAGAATAATTGTATAGCTCCCTTTAAAAAGAAATAGTCGTAGCGATACTTGACAGTGAACGTTGTAATGGATATCTACCCCGAGGCTCGCCACACACAGACCCTATTCTTCGGGCAAGATAATTACCAGATGGCGATGCATTTCCACGGGACATGTTCAGCTAGACCGAACACCCGCTATAATTCTTAGAATTTCGTTAATTAAAATCCTTCAAACGGACAAATAGTCTTTATTTTTAATAAGTCCTTAAATCTACCATCCATCTAAGAGGAGGTACGGGAAATGTACTTTTCTCGGAACGACGCTTCCCGCTAGCAACCTTCTCTCAAGGGCGGCTTGCTAGCATCTTGCTTGCATCTTAGTACGAAATTATACGAGATATTATACGGAAAATAAAATTTGAAGGATAGATGTGGAATACGAGGTATTCTATCTCCAAAAATAAGTAAAAAGTATGCAGTAAAGAATAACATTCTTCCATTTATCTGATTTTTCAAGGGAATCGAATTCGTTTAATGTATGTGAATTTGGCTAATGCTTGCGAAAATAAAGATGTAAAACAAGTTTCTTCTATGTAAAGCTTCGTCTTTAAGAAAATAGAGTTTAATGCGTTGAATTAAGAATCGACTTGCTGCACGTCTACTCGATAAATTTTCAAATCTTATTTTCCCAGAAACGGTACTATGAAATTTTATTCTACATTTTCGATTTAGTTTGAAATGCAGAATAACTTCTCTTAGTGATTCACTTTTGCCTGTATTCACTTAAGCGCCGTGTGAAAACACATTCTATAAATTCTTGACTTATTTCAGGATGTAGAACCTTTTATCGATCGTTCACTCCCACTTTAGAAACCAAACCGAATTAATAAATAATTCAGACTCATACAAGTTCAAGACATATTTGGCAAAGATTTTAACTCCATTTTAAGCTTTCAAGGGAAGTTCAAGTCAATTTTAACCTAGTATCGTATAAACGAATCTTATTCTACATTTCCTGCTTATACTGCCATGTAGAATGGCTGCCTCGTTAATCCATAATTAGTGGAATATAATACTGGTAGTAAGTAGGATCTTATCAAGGATGTGCCTTGTCAAACGGTAAACTTACATCAAGCGATTGCTTCAGTATATATTCATCCGGGTGTAAAAATGCACAGTTGAAAACAGGATTACTGTTCTTCGAAGGTAACCGTGCTTACTAAAATCAGATAAAAATCCTAAAGCTTGTTAGTTGTTTTAATCTGTAAAACGTTCGTAATACGTTAATTTATCAGTTATCGGTAATCCAAAAAGAAAAAAAAAAAAAGAAAAAAAAAAGAAAAAAATGGACACCAATCCGTTGTTATTCTATTTGCACGATTTTTATAATATAAGTATACGTACAGTCTTTATTTTGCAGTTATTGCGTCGTAATTGCAATAAGGTAACTTTATCAGCTACGCATTTGTAACAAAGTAGATGAAACATTGTAATTATGTTAGGAACTTTTAGTTATAACTAAATAATTAAATAGTTATTTAATACCGATATTCTCGAGGTAACTTTAGAGGATTGCAATTATATGATGAAAAATATTGAACGTTGAACGGTATCAATAAAGCACACAAAAGATGCTTATACATTAGTTTCCTTTGTCAATCGTTTTGCAGTTGTTTTAAGCAGCAGTTATCGACAGATGCTTTGTATAGACGCGGTCAGTCAAACGCGGTCAGTAGTTTGGTCAAGTTATATGTTTTTTTTTTTATTTGCGTTTATTTTACAATCAATTCTCGTTAGAGAATTTTAAATAAATTTATCTGACGTGGTACTATAACATGATTAAGAAGTATTTATAATATATTTGATTCTATTTGAATCTAGTGCTTAGGTATAAGATATAATGTCTTTTTAGCCTGCGGATCTGTTCCAACAACTCGAGTAGTTGACTAATTGGAGGGTTTACGTACAAAGGTGCATTTATTAAGGATCTTAAGGTTTTAGATTGGAATTCGTGGAGAATTTCTATGTTGGAATTACTTATTGTTCCTCGTAGTTGCGAGTTCTAAGTAAAGTCAAATTTACACTCTCTCACTGCGGATCGATACAGCGGACGATTCGTCGGAAAACGTCGCTTTCGGCGAATTTATATTTCACTTCGCACAGATGCGACGGATAAACGCTGTTTCCATTTGTGTGTACTAAAATGAAACAACATAAATGCGACTTTTTATCCTCGTTTCAACCGTAGTGATTCTTCAAAGTGGACAGATAAAATTCAGCTCTGCATGCTACGTTTTTTTTATTTTTTTTTTTATCTTTTTTTAGTTTATCTTGGTTTTTACAATTTGTCCTGAAGGACATTTGGTAAAATATTATATCTTATTTATTGGTAATAAAAGAATAAAAATAAAATATAGCAGGTAGGTGGCTGCCCCCAGCTGAGTGCCATCTTCGTGTTTGTTAAATTATATGTTTTATGTACCTGCTACCTGCCACCTGCTACGTGACTGAATTATTGTCCGTGTGTGAAAACATATTCATAATGATCATGCCTCTGCTATCTCAAAATGAGTTACGTAAGTACGAAGGCATTTTAAGGCAAAGAATCTTAATATTCTTCTATAAAGAATAAATAAATGTATCGATTAGAGAAAATATAAAAGAACATACGATAGAATTCCATTTTCGGAAAATGATGATCTTAAAATCTCGTAAAAAAAAAAAAAAGGAAAAGGAGGAAAAGTTTTTCTATCATTACGCGATTCTGAGCCTGTATTATGCCGGAGTGTATCCCCACAATTCATCACGATGTCACTGCAATTGTTAAACAAATCTACAAATCGGTCACAACTGCCAATCCGTAAAAATACGATCTGTTTTATTATAATACATTTTGCAATCATTTCGACAATTGTCTTGTTCATAAATAGTAAAAGAAAATAGTGTAACATTGAACGAAGGAAACTGCTTCAAGATTCCATTATCAAACTATCATATTATGCTTGGCTATTTTATTCGGTTGTCCTTTTTTTCTTTTTTTTTGCGTGAGGAGGGGAAAAAATTGCTGTTACGCATACCCGTAATAGATACGCATACCCGTATATATAATATATATAACATAATATATATATCGTGTAATGTAATGGGGGAGAGTATAGTGCTAGTAGGTTTTAATATCGTTCACGTCAACACAAAATCAAGTATGATGTACGGCCAATCTATATACACGTAGTCACCATTTGTCATTCGCTACTCTCGTTACAACGGTTCCAACGCTCTTTTTCACGCTGACCACACTCCTTGGCAACCTGACAATACTCGCTTCTCAATTAATTAACGGCCTCCCCTTATAGCATGACTCCGGTATGCCCGGCACGCACAAGTTTCAGAGACGTGAACAATCCATGGTCAAGTAGATCTCAATTTCTTAGGGTTTTCCCTCGATACTGCATATATATATATATATATATATATATATATATATATATGTATATATATAACATTTATCGATATTGGGTGGTATTAAAATCAGAGAACTTCACAATATGTTTATATGTTTATACTCCACTTATATATTTCCAGAATATGAGCAACAAACAAATAGAATTTAGTTTTATATATTTTGTATTATTTTATGTACGTATATAACAAAATTACTAACTTAACTTATCCTAAGATAAACTTGTATTCAAATTTAATGTTACAGTATATAAAGATGTAATAGCTTCTTCAAATAAAACTCTTATAAAATGAAATAATATTTGGTCATTTTTGGATTCTATACTTTTTCTGATACACTTCTTAGGATCTTTCAGATTTGCTATTTACATATTACATAAACTTAAAAAGCTTCTATTTATCCCTATTTTTATTTTACAGTGTGTTTACAGCATTTATTATCTAAAACGATCAATGGTATATATGTACTTACATACATATAAACATAGATGTACATGTAAACTATAAAATTGTATTTTTACATATTATTAAACTGTTTCAACAAGCTGAAATAGTCATATATTTTGATTTCCTATTCTTTGAACACTATGGTTATATTATCATACTTACAGAATCAAGATTCGATATTGTGATATAGAAATTAGATTTGAGTTATTTCTATGAACTATTCGTATGAGATTTTATCAGACACGTGATAAATTATAAAAAGGAGAAAGAAGCAAAACTATGTCTGCCTCCATCATACGCAATATATACAGGAGTTACGAGATTGTTTTATAAAGATATTTAAATTATATATTACGTGATACATTGGGTTGTTGGGAAATTTCGTGCCGATGTTCAGTAGGTGGCATTAAATCAGGTCTGAATATATCAGAATGATTGAAAACAAATGAATTGTGTACATATCGTAAAAGGTGATATTTGATGCATCTTTAGAAAAAGGCTTGCTTAGAATACATTAATTTTTGTTAGTTTCAAATCTAAATATGGAAGGAAACAAAGTGCATTATAGGCATTTGATGCTTTTCTTTTACCGAAAAGGCAAAAATGCTACACAAGTAGGAAACAATATATCCGCTGTTTATGACGACAAACGACCAGACGATAAATTCGGAAGGATATTGCTCGCAATGAGACGAATTAGAGACAGCAATTGAACAAAAACGTCCAGAAGTTTCAGTTTCGTCAGAACAATGCGTGGCTTTGCGCGTCTTTGATTACTCGACAAAAGATGTTGAAGCACGCCCACCGTGTTCAACAGACGTTGGACCCTCAAATTTTCCCCTATTCAGGTCATTACAAAATTCCCTTAATGATAAAGACTGTAACTCTTTGGTCGACACAAGAAATTATACAATAAAGTTTTTCGCCGAAAAACCTGAAAAGTTCTGGGATAATTGAGATAGGAGAAGAGAACTTTTGACGTAAAGAGAAAATTAAAAATATGAAATAAATAAAATATAAATACTTATTGGTACACGATATTTATAAATACTTAAATACTTATTGGTATATCGACTAATTACTCTCTGCAATATTTATTTAAACATTTATTTACCATGAAATTATACGTAATTGTGTATATCTGCATTTCACGAAAGAAACAAGCATACTTTTTCCTTATATATAGTTACGTATAAATCTATAGTATCGATAGTTACGTATAAATACGTGTCCTTTTGTTCTCGAATATATGAAAATAATTTCAATTCATGGATACGAATTCATGGAACTTGATTGTAAATGTATGTATACATACATATTCATTTAAACAGAATTTTTCGATTTGTAGGTATTTGTGTTTATTCAACGATACGATTCTTACATTAAATTGGTATGAAAGAAGGATTATTACGTTCAGCCATTTTATCCTTTCATCCTTAAAACAAAATGCAAGGAAATAAGTGGAATTTCTCTATCTGCATGTACAAGTTGCTTGTGTATACTAATTTATAGGTGAAATTTGCAAACGAAAATTCATTTCTTAGACTTTTGAAACGTACAGTGGTTTCTGTACAAGGTATTCATAATAATTACGTAAAGGTAATTACGTTTAATTCAAATCGATAAGATAAACAAGGACAAAACAAATTCATCAGACTTTATACCTCCAAGTAAACAGTCTCTGTTATTCTGTTCGTCGTTTCAATATTCCATTTGTTATGTTTATGCTTTTAATCCTCTCGTATTTGAGAAGGAAATATTTTACAACGCAATGTCGTTTCGTATAACGCTTTATACGAAATACCTCACGGTATATTATTCATGCGATGCTTTGAACAAAATATCTCAGGTTCAAATGTTGTTAATCGCTTTGGAACACGAAAGAGACACATATGTCGACGCAATATCGTTGACTAATAAACGAATACGCGGGATATTTCCTTCGCTTCGTTCGAGAAATACGGTTTCTCCAGGGTTCCTTATAATATTACCGTTACTGATATGTATTCCGCCATCCCTATTATTATTTGCACGTGTATAGTCCATTTACCTACGATCTCTATGTATTGGAATACCGATCCCATGTACAGCTTTCAATTTATAAGAAACGTTATGTCACGAGACAAATTCTTGCGAATCCTGCGATTCTTAAATTTTAACGACGAGGATAATGAGAAAAATAAATGGAAAAGACATCGATGTAACGTACAAAGTACAACCTGTTATCGACAGATTACCGTTACGCTTTCAAAGCGCGTATCGGCCAGAAAGAAATATCGTCGTTAATGAAAGCGTGATGCTATGGGAAGATAGACTGCCATATAACCAGTATATTCCTAACAAACGAGCAACTTTTGGACTAAAAACCTTTGTTTTTGCTGAATGTGAAACTGGCTATGTATACAATTCGAAGTGGACAATTGCTACGTGACTTGAATTCCAAACCACTTGATGCCTACGGTTCAATTGTATTACATTTAACGAAACATTTGCTTCAACAAGGAAGAACTCTGTTCCTCAATAATTACCATTCGTCTCCTGCCTTGTACGAAATATTACATAAAAATGGAACTAACGTTTGCGGTATTGTACGTCTAAAACGAAAGGAAATGCCACGTTACGGGACGATTGCAAGAGATATAAAAAAATTGAAAAAAGGACAAATGCTAGTCAGATATAACGAAACGGTGGCTTTTTGTGCGTGGGAAGACAAGAAGCTAGTATCAACCCTTGCTACTGTACATTCTCCTCGCTTGGTGATGTCAACTAATATCGATCACGGTACGGGACAATACCGGCAGAAACTCAATGTCGTTCTAGATTATAACACATACATGAGTGGAGCAAATGAAATCCATCAAATTTTACGGGAGAATCTGACCATAAGTAAATTTATGAAATGGCACGAGAAGTATTTTCTACATTTGCTTAACATAACGATATTTAATTGTCTTGTAATATTCTCTTGTCACGAAGATGGAAAAACTTTTCGCGAGATAAAAGAAGACATTATTTCTGGATCATTAAAGAAGTATTTTACACCAGTTGAAAATTTTTATCGCAAAACAAAAAGATATCAGAAAAAGTTCCTCTTTTGCATTAAATCTCGATGTTTCCCTACGGAAATAGCTCCTATGATAAAGAAATGCCATCCTACAAAATACTGCGTACGTTGTGAGGAGAATGAGTTACGTAGAAAAAACGAGGTACTTTTGTAACGATTGTAACGTACCATTATGCATAATACCGTGCTTTGAATTATTTCATACGACAAAGGAATAGGATTACTTGTTCGTGGAAACCGATGCTCTTTTATATTCATAAATACGCAGTATTTTACAAATTAATTTTTCTGCGAATCATTCTGCCAGATTCGTTCCTCGAATTTGCGAGATCTTTCTTTCTAGTGAAAAACGTGTAACATACATATCACGTTCAAAGCGCCACATGAGCGATATTTCTCTGCGAGCTATCTCGTACAAAGCGTCATGTAAACGATATTGCGTTGCAAAATATCTCGTCCAAATTGTATTACAAACAACTGTGTGGAAAAATGTTTTCTTCTCCTATGCGTAGTTTTTAACTAACGCAAAATATGTTTCACGATAGTAGAAGCGTATGTGTGTGTGTGTATATGGATGAACGTATGTGTGTAGTAATCTGCTAGGTGATCCATCCGAGTAAGTCTACTAAAATATCTCTTTCAACTGTGACAACGTGAAAAGTATTTTACATGAAATTCGGCCAGTATTGAGAAAGGTTTTTTCATTTTTCCAAGGCTTTTTTCTTTTTTTTTTTTTTTTTTTTAGAATTTACAAGGCCATTTTAGCACACGAACAACTACATACATTTCTGCTTTCTATCGCCTCGAATAATTAATGATAAAATAGGGTTATGTATATAACGTAAGAAGATCCTGAAGTGGAATTTAGTTTCGAAAATTAAACCTGAAATCTGAAACGACACGCGAGAGGATCCGAAGACGTAATCGCTTTCGATTTGTCAGCGAGTCGAGTACCGTTCGTAATGAATTAGCCGAAGCAAGTGAAAGACGATAATCTAAGAGAAAGTAAGGGATAAATGATATTACTGCAATAGAAGATATTTCCTTATATTCTTTGGTTTCAACGTCCACGTTTGCTAAAACCTGCGATCTCGATAGGCACAAACTTCACGAGATGAAGGTCGCTTAGAGACTATGTTACTATACATATCTATGTTACTCTGTCTCTCTCTCTCCCTCTATATATATATATATATATATATATATATATTTATATAGAGATTATATTATATTATATTATATTATATTATATATATATTTATATATATATATTTATATATTTATACATATATATATTTTTGTTTCGGATGAAACAAATATCTGTCGGGGTTTTAATCCTTTAGTCGTGTTCAGAATACATGATGTTGGATAAAATCCACAGTGTAACGGTAATTTTCATATTTAACAATTCTGTAATTTATTTACTCGCTTCCTACATTTGCTCGTTTTGCGGATGCACGTATCTCTTTATACCATCGTCAACATGAAAAGTTTCATCGTTATCAGTAGTTCAAAATAAAACACAGGTTTAATTACATCGCCAGACTTATGTTTATTTAGACGATCGTTGTTCAACGGTAAAGTTTTATTGTAAACTCCATTGAGAACATAGTAGATTTTATAATATTTAGTAGATGCAACATTTTTTAAATTTCATTCTGTAAGTTACAAAAATTTAATATTGAAATTTACAAAAATTTGCATAAATATCTATGATTTAGTTTTAACCGACGTAGACGACTATTACGGTCATCGGTAAAGTTTGCAATCAATCTAATAATGTATATAGAATTTACAAATATTTAATACAAGTACATATAAACATATATATTTTTTTTATAATATATTTAGCACAAAAATATTTAAATAGTTATTGACCGATATTATGATCTCGCTATGTCGTTTCAACCACCTTACATACATTTACATTTTTATATTGTTTTATATAAAAGTAGCGAAACTGCTGAAAACAGAAATTACAATATATTTAATGTATACATATATCTTGTGAATATTTATTATACGACATGATTTGAATAAATCCCATCTTACGCATATAATTAATGCTAAATGTAGTTCTATTGAAATTGAGTTTGTTGGGGACCAGAAGAGTGCTGTGCTCGACAATTTCATTGAAACGCTTAAGAGATGTTCCCGAAGGAATTATGACGGGCTTTCGAGGGAACGGTGGAACTTTGTCAGGAAAAATCTGTAATCCGTTTAGAAGTCGCAATTTGAATATTATTGAATGCCTTATATTATAATATGTTTAAGCATAATAATAAATCTTAATTCTTCCCCTTTTGTTAGAATTAAATTTACATTCTGTCCGTTGGTATTAGATGCCTTAAACATTCGCCAATCGATCTTGAGAAAGGGGCGCCAAATACAACGCGATAATTAAACGAATTCACTTAAGTGAAATTCGATTATAGTTGCCTGTAGTTTCTCGCTTCCCAATTAACTAACTAAGTTCAAATAATAACGGCAATATTCTAAACTAATACCATGGCAGAGCGCAATTTGAGATTTCCAATTTGCTTTGAACATGTTGGCAACTCTGTTAAGGAAGGATACTGGCAATTGATTCCTCGGAAAAGGTGCTACATACAATTGTAATTGAACTTGGCTTGTGTAAATTCATTTAATAATTTAACTTTATTGTGCGCCCGCATATGAAATGTGTGTGTCATGCGGTACTACGCAAAACAAATAATTTGTGCGGTGAATGAATGATCCACCATAGTGTGAATAAGCTTTTATGGTAATTGCTATTTTACAAACTATATTGAATCCATTAATTCATATGTTCGGCAGCTGAAGGTAAGGCGTAAATACAGAACTGCTGCTCTCGGCTATTCATTATCGATTCGGTAATAATATTATAATATAACGGTTATAACGTTTCTCGTTATTAAATCGATTATTGCACGTTGCTTGAGTCTCGTTGACATCGTGTCAATATTCAACTTCCCCATAAACGGTATCTGTAATTGCGTCATGTACAGTTATTGATTTTTGGTATGGTATAGGGGAGGAATGAAGCTACAAGCTCCCGGTTTACCGGTACCATTGCATCTATTTTTGTCCTCGAGCTACGTGACGCGTGAGCGTTATTTATCAATCCATTTTCGCATACATTCTGTATCCTATATAAAACACTGAAATGTCATTAATACACCAATGAGACGCAATTATCGTGATTATATTGATCGAGACGAATGTGAAAATGTACACAGAGATTGCCAAATGTTTACACCAAATATGTAGCGTCTGTACAAATATCTGCAATTGGAAATAACTGCCAAACGATAGATGATACGGAGAAATGTAATAAGTGGAAAAAAAATATTAAAAATAAAATTAAATAAAATAAAATAGTAATAAGAAGTGTAAAAATGTAAAATGTTAAAGTTAAAAATTTTCAAAGCCAGTCGAAGGTCGTTTTGCATCTTTTAGATGGGATATCACATTTTAATTCGCATGTCATAACAGAGTAAAAAAAAAAAAGAAAAATTCAAAACGCTACTGACAAATAATTTTGAATTGATGCAACGTCGCTATAGAAAAAGTATCGTTGAAACGGACAAATTTTTCAACCATTTGTTCTACTACACTTGCATGTGTATCAGTAATTCGATTCTTCCTATTTTCAAGAGCTGTTGGTCCTGTTTCGTAGACAATGCTTTTCGCGTATGGTGTCACACGCGTAGGTGTATCGAAACAAATGGTTGTTCTCCATTTTCAAACAGAGTGCTGCAGCGTTTTAACCGATATGCGAATTTCGAACGTGCGATGTAAAGTGAAAAAATAGAGAAACAAAAAACTCAGCCCTTGTGTGTTTCGACATTTCCTCTGTTGCGACGTTGCGTTAATTCAAGACCACTTGAAAACAGGGCATCGAATTCGTCCTCGGTCCTTTCATCGTACGAGAACAAAAATACCATTTAAAAAACGCGACGTGAAAATTTTTAACTGGAATTTTTATATTTATTATAATCCACGTAAAAAAAAGCTTAAAAAATACCTCTTCGTGTTATTTACTCTCGCGTTTGGTAGTTATTTCAAATGACAGAAATTTCTAGACACTCTGTATATTTAAAAAATAATTAATATACAGCATGAATAGTCATCTTAAACATATAATAATAAATATTTATAATGTTTTCACTGAATAGCCATGTATTTTATTATAATAGGATTTCCTGCATCCTGAATTGTTTGTTAATTGTTAATCTATTATGCTTACCTAGAAAGTAGATAATCCCTTCCGCACTTTCTTTCTTTACTTCAATTAACATCCACTGTTTTGTTAATTATTCGAGAATATAATTTTAAACAAGCTGTGATGCATTCTGTACAGATTATACGAGTACGTACGTACTCTTTCAATAATTATTTATTTAATAAGTAGAATGCACGATATTCAGCCATCAAGGTATGTAGGTCAAACTTCACATACAATCAATACAGATCTTGATGTTAACAATATATCAAGTATAGAATACGTAATGCTTTGAATTTTATGGGGATTATCATGCAATAATGAATATAAGAGAAAACCAATAATTTACGTAGAAGCTACAAAATATTTAATGCAAGTACGTGTTTCGTACAGGTAATCAAAAAATATTTAAAAGATGAATTACATGTTGCATTACTAAATTAATTTTGTTAGCGATCTGTTCGCTGTGCTGTTTAATCCGGTGTTAAAGTCTCTCGGCGATTATATAAGCTGACACTTCACGCATAGAAAGGTCGATTTCTTTCTTGCCACACGTATTCGCGCCATAAATTAAGAATTCCGAGGGATCTCGACTGGTGTCAAGTACCAGGGGCAATTATCGAGACTCGGAGGAATCATTTCACAGTAACCGGAGAGGCCGCCACGTTCGACCACTCCTCGAATCACTTCGCTCGCGTTCCAGAAAGGAGGGATTCCTGATTCATCCTCGTTTTTTAGGCGAGCAAGCCAATTAGTGATATCGAGCACTCCCGGTCTTCCTCACGGTCTTTTTTTTTCTTTTTTTTTTTAATAGTTTATTTTGCTTTTTACAATTTGTCCGGAAGGACATTTGTTAAAGTGTTATATCTCATTGGTAATAAAAAAATAAAATAAAAATAAATAAGTTATATCTTGTATGAGGTCTATTGGGTGTTTCCTTTTTACTCTTCTTGCGATGTTCGTTGTGTTGCACGTTTCAGCTGCCACCTGAAATCTCCTCCTTGACCGTTGGTATTTCCAAGGTCTTTCCGTATGTCCTCGTTTCTAACGTACCACGGGGCGTTTACTATTGTTCTAAGGATTTTGGCTTGAATTGTTTCGATTTTGTTTAGATTTTGTCCAGATTGGTTTTATGATTATTTTGTATATTTTTAGTTTGTTTTCTGTGCTCAATTTGGATTTTCGGCTTGTTAACATTTGCCCATTTGTCTTCTTGCTGCCTGCATTTCGTCTACTATTGATTTGATATGCTGACTTGTCTTGTTGGCGTTATTTGCGTGCCGTTCGGGAAGCTGTTATCTATTTTCTCAGCGTGATATGAATGTGACGTGATTGCGTTCGTTAGGGTTAGCTTTAATTCGTTTGTCTTGTATCTAATTTTCTGTTTTTGTAGCAATTTGGCTGCTGTTACAGGGTTAATATGCCTGATTAGTACGGCTGTGTCGTCCGCGAATCTCAATATTTTGCTATTGGTAGTTGTTGGTATGTTGGCCGTGTATGTAGCGTGTACGATCCCTAGGACGCTTCATTGCGGAACCCCTGCTTTGATGTCTGACATCGGAATGTGCGTTCTTTACTTCTATTGTAAAGGTACTGTAAGCTTATGTATGATTTTATTATTTGGTATACTTGTTCCGGGAATTATTCTTTGAGTGTAGTTGGCTTTCGTGGTTTATTTTGTCGAATGCTTTCTCTATGTCCAGGAATACGGCTGTACAGTATTGTTTATTTTCCATCGTGTGTATTATTTCGTTGACGTGATCTCGGGTGAGAGCAGAACAACAGTTTTAGCTTTTTCGAGTTAAGGTCGGAAGTCAATCATTAGTTTCTTCTTTTTATTATTTAATTTGTATTTTACAATTTGTCGAGCTGGACATTTGGTAAATTTTCTTAATTTAACTGCTAAATAACATGTGGGTGGCTACCTCCAGCGGAATACCATATTCGAGTTTGATTATTTTATTTCTTCAGCGAGGTCAGTTCTTTTTAGTCTTCTTTCTGTGAGAATTTTGCTCGCTTCAGCAGCCCGCTGGTTTCGAGGTGTTGTCGTTCGTCTTTTGTATTTTTCTGCATACCTGCCAAAATGTTCTCCTTCACCGTTGGTATTTTTAATTCTGCGTATATCCTCGTTTCTGACATACCATGGGGCGTTGACTATTGTTCTCAGTATCTGGGATTGTAGAAATTCTGGTTTATCCATGTGGCTTATTGCTGCTGTCCCCCATAGTGGTATTCAGTACGTCCAAATTGATTTTACCATTGTATTGTAGACTTTTAATTTATTTTCTGTGGTGGGCGTAACGTCGAGTGGGATTTTGCCTCGCCACGCGCCATGCGCCCGGGCCAAGCGGGCATCCACGTGTCTGCACCTTCAATAATCTCTACGACCCACATTTATGGTTACTGCAGAAACGGTCGTTTTGCCACGTAGGATGTTTTTGCGCCGCGAATTCATTACGAATCATATTTTTAACCATCGCCCGGGGTCTCCTGTATTACATTCCCGGCGGGTATACAATGAACATACAATGTATCGACGAGCGTCTGGTTGCCACTTGGCCGCGACTTCCAGAAAGATCGATTGCGATTTGTTCGTTTTTATAAAGAAATCGGCCTACGTGATCATTGGCGCGTGCGGTGTCGTAATCCTAGGGTGGTGGGTATTGTCTTCCCGAAAAACAAAGAATCGGTCTAAGATAGTCAGTCTAAAGCGAACTGTCATTCCGAAAAGTAACATTTTACAAGGTCTCACTCGAACATTCTATCGGTAACTTCCGATACGATTAAAACCAATACTTTCTGTATAAGCTGTAAGTATTAATCTGATATAAATACATATATATATGTCGGGTAGACGTTAGGGGCGTTTAATGAATCTTCACCAGTGTTGTTCATGGTTGTCGCACAGATATTTATTACACAAGTATGGCTGATACAAGATTGACAATCGGACGCGGTAGCTGGACGCTAATGACAATGGCCCTAGGTTCGATATAGCGAATCCACGGTCCACGGGATAACGAATATACTTTGCTTCAAAGTCTAAGTCGGACTCGACTTACTACTCGTGATACTAGGAACGCTTGATTGACTCTTAGCTAATCGGATTGCCAGAAAAGAATGACTTTCCGTCGCGACGACGCTGCAGAGGAAAACTATGACGGGGTGTGCCTAAGGGCACGAGATCATCGGATTCGTCAAAGAAAGCCTCCACTCGGAGGGTGAGGGAAATAGGCGCTGCTGTTAATTGGTCAATTTCTATGTTGGCGGTTAGAAAAGGATGCTAGCCGCCCTAGAGAGAGAGTTCCTAGCAGGCAACGTCGTACGTGACCAAATCAGGCTTTCCCATAACTTCCCGCAATAGGTGACAGATTTACAGGCTGATAGAATAAAGACTGTTTGTCAATCTGAAGGACTTTAGTTAACTAAGTCCTAAGATTTGTAACGGTTCCTCAGGTTATCTGAACATAAACTGTAAACGATGCATCGGCATCTGGCGATCATCTGGCCCAAAGAATGGGGTCTGTGTGTGGCGAGCTGCGGGGCTGTTGGAATGTCTTATTGTCAAGTGTCTGTACTGCCAATTCTTTAAAGGAAAGCTATGTTACTTTATATCTCTGTTAGGTGGAATGTTTATCCCGTGACCGTGGCTACGCTCGGCGACCGGTTGTCGCCTCGAGCCTAAACTCATTGTCTCAAGTTTCGAATGACTGTGTCTGGGTTATTTCGTAGATACTACAGTATTGAGGCTTTTCCAAATAATTCCAACGGGGGGGACCCGGTGTCCTTTCATCTCCGACATATATATATATATTTATATGAGATTAACACTTATATATATACATATATACTCATATATAATTATAAGTTATATATATATATATATATATATATATATATATGAATGCAACTGTATTCTACAGTTGAGAGTAGAATATGTGTAGAAGCATGTGAATGTAGAACACAGCTGCATTCATTGAGCCACCCCGGTTCTACCGGAACCGCACGGGGAGCGACCATTTCGCAGCATCGATTAGTAGAATCGTAGTTACCCCTCTCGCTGACGCGTTCCCCCATGACCGGCTCTCGCAGGGAAAGGTCGTAACAATGTGTTTGGACTAGTTAACTAGTTAACCAGTACATTTGTTTTCTTTTTATCCGTATTTTGTAGTTTCCGTTTTCTTAGTGTAAATGTAATGTGGTTGCATTTACTGGGGTTTTTATTTATTTGTTTTTGATTTGTAGCCATTTTTCTATTTTTGTGATGTGCTCTTGCAGTAATGTGGCTGCTGTTTCTGGATTAATGTACCTGACTAGTACAGCCTTGTCGTCCGCAAATGTCAGTATTTTGCTGTTGGTAGATGTTGGCGTGTCGACCGTGTATAATGTGCATAATATCGAGCCTAAGACGCTTCCTTGCGGTATCCCTGCCTTGATGTTTTTTTAATTCAGAATATACATCTTTTATTTTTACTGTAAAGTTGCTTAGGTATGATTTAAGTGAGCGGTGGATTTGTTGCAGGAAGTGTTTTTTGATTGTTTGTAAGAGCCTTTCATGGAAATCACTAGTGAGATTAGAAGTTAAAGCGCATCACCGAGTTTGCTCAGTTGAGTAAACTTCGCCACGTAGTAAAGTTTAGTCAGTTCAATTTTGACTATATTTTATGTTCAATCAATTTCGTTCGGAAGATTCGATTAGAACGACGTTGCCAACAAGTCGAAATTGGCTGGTTGGCTTCCAGACCACCAAATGAATTTTATGAATAAAAACCTTATAAAGATAACAGTCTGCATTGATTAAATCATCAATACATCGCCATTATAGTTAATTATAAAACTAAGTATAAAATTTAATAAAACTTACTTACCTCAAACATATCATCAATCTCTCTTCGGAACCGATGCTTGTTCTCATAGTTGTGTTCTCTTCTGTTAAATCTTTTTCCACTCTTTTTAACAGATTATCAAAATATTGACATCCGGAAATAATTAAAAACTCTTATTTCATCTCTTCTTGGTTGAGACATGAGAATTCGATACAAACTCAGTTGATCTTTTACGATAAGAAATAACCAATTTCCTCTGTTGATTGTCTTTCTACGACGCCGATAATAATATTTAAATTCATTTTTCCTAACTACAAATATCGGAACGAACGAACAAATAAAGGAAGTAATCATACGCGTGACAGTTGAATTTTCAGAAGATACGGCACTGTGCGAAAGCTATTTTCGGTTATTATTAATTCGGCAAAGATTCTGAACCGATCGAAAAACCATATCTGATGTGAACTGACAACCCGATCTGAACTGTCTGTTATACGTACAAAAATTCATCGAATTTCCATTCCTTGCCTGAAGTTAAATAAGATATCGAAGGGTATTCATTTGAAGCCAGACGATGGGGAGAAGACAGCTGTGAAATCTTTCATCAAAAATAGGCCAGCAGAATTCCGCTGACGGAATAAAAAAATTTGTTACGCGTCAAAAACGTATCAATGTTAACGACGATTATATTGAAAGTTTGTAGTCAATAAATTATGCTTTTATTCGTCTTCATGATACAGTGTTATTGCATTATTTATTATATTATACTTTATCTTTTGTTTTCATTTCATTTGAATAATTGTTTTCGTACTCGAGATACAAGCGATCGTGCATTAATTAACTCGCATAATATGTATTATCATTAGTCGTTACAGGTATATTTAACGAACAGTCAATGAAATTTGAATAAAACGTATTAAAGGGTGTTAAATGAAAGGTATCAAACGGATCTTCACGCTGAAGTTATTATAGCAAGGATTCGCTAATGTTGCTAAGAAAAATTACATTTCTATTATTTAAAAGTATATGCCTGTATAAATTATAATAAAACAGTTATTGTATTATATTTTCATAATTATCTGGTAAAAAAAGAGTCTATTTTACGCTACTTTGTAAAATACCAAGGACATGAACTGTTTGAGAAAGCGAGGAAAATGTACGTCGTTATATGATTTAATGAATCGTGTAATTTAAATTGTAAGAATAAAGGTCGAGAGTACGATAGAACAAAGGAGATCACCTTCAATTATGCTCTTCGTTTTATTTTAAAAATCTGTATTGCAAGGTACAATTTGCACTTTCTATTATACTTCATTTTGTTATAGTTAAATAACAGAGAATAGCTTTGACATTATTTGAATATATTATACTACAACGTTGCTTACACACACCTACGTGCTTATCTACTTACGTAAATATATTCATTTACATTTCGAATTCTATTTCGTATTGTTCGAAACCATCGTAGCGTCTTTGTTGTGAACTTCCATTAAATAACGAAATGCTCGAACAAATGTTATTTCGAACTGAATACGAAAGAGAATCGAGGAGAAATATCCAAAATTCGCTAATAAAACTGGTTTCTTTCTTTTAGTGACAGACGATGTTAAAGAAATTCTTACTTCTTAGCTGTCCATCGTTGCTGTTTAGCTGTTTCATTCGTTGAATATAGTATAATCTCATTATTATTTATCGTAGCATTTACGTAGCAAGCTTAGTCAAAAAACGACGGTGAGAAACGAGATACTTTAGAAGTCTATAAAAATTATTATTTATTCCCGAAAAAGGCGAACAATTTTTCAAGGAAGACTCATGAAATTATAAATATTAAAAGTCATCTATAATATATTACTCAATCGGTGCATATATTATTCGTTTAACTTCTTTTTTTACTTTTTTAACTTTCGCTGTAAATTTTCTGAACAACCCATAATTATAATTTTCATAACATTTTTGATCGGACGTAATGTCCATATATTTTGACTTTAAACAATTTATTCGCAGAATTTTAAGATCAAAGTAATCGATTTATCAGTTAGATTTACAGCAAAAGAAAAGAGCTAAAAATAAAATTCCACGGAGATATTAATAGAGAAGTTTCACTTTTAAGCACATTTGGATTAAATCCGGGGATTTAACCGTGTGATTAATAGCATAGATACACCGACAGCGGGACAAATTCCTTTCGTCTCTCGTGTTTGTAAATGAAATTACGGAAGCCAATTTCTTTTAGCCCTGAAATAACAGGAAGTACGAGATCATTTATCTAAATATCGCTAATGTGCCACTTGCTTTACTTAATAGTACAATGCAAATTTAACGGATCGGAATTTAAATAAACCCTTGGGACATTTGTATATACTAGAAGATCAGAATGATCTCATAAACTCACAACGAGTATTCTGTTGCATCAAATATTGTTTTATTACCTTTTTAAATATTAGCCTGTTAACAAGAGTTGGTTGCGTTTTCGTGATAGAAAAATAATTGTCTTATTATGAATTTTTGTGAAATTACGAAATACTAAACTCAACGTTTCAAGGAAACAATTGTTCACCCTTTTAAAAGATAATATTAGATCTTATACATACACGAAAGGCAAGTATTGCATTTCAGTTGAAATACATCGAAGTGATTACACAATTTTTGTTATTCCAATTTTTGTATCGTGAAATTAAATTGATTTTAAAAATGAGTTTGATATTGAAAATTAAAATGGTACTTCACTTAATACATCATCAAATATATCAGAATATATGCATATAAATTACGGCCCAGAATTACGTACTGTTTGAAGTTAGGATTTAATTAAACATCCGGTTTTACACATGGCATAATTCAAGCACAATTTCATAAAAGCAATTCTGTGAATGATCCTACGAAATGTTTATTGATTAGGGCTGTACAAAATTTTACGAGATCATACAAGCTACACAAGTGTATTATTTCAATGAGTTATCGAATATTTCGAAAAATTCAAAGAAATTTTATTATTATATATTAAGATCTTTTTTTTTTTTTATCGTTATACTATTTTTATTCAAAAAAGCATCTACATCTGGTTTGTTATTTAATTAATTGCGTTAAAATCGTAGTTTCTCTTTGATGGAACATCATATTTAAATTGGAATACTGTCAAAGGTTTGTGAAAAGGAAGTAAACAATTTCTATCATCAGTTACGTGATATTGCATAACGTTACGTATATCAGTTGCGTAATTTTAATAGAAAGAAATCATAAAAATAACTGTCTATATTCATTTTTATGCCATTTAAGAGGAGTTCAGCCTTTTTATAAATACGTACCATCAAAAAGAAGTATAAAATATAATGTATACAATAGATAGCAATTTACTACGATCGATACATTCAATCTTCAACCTTACCACATTGCTCCTAGCATAATCGCTCAAAATTAAACTTATCACATACGTTAACATTCAAAATAAATTTTTCGATAATACAATTTTTATTCATAAATGACTTGTATAGTGTATCGCACAAATTATTCACCCCACTGTCTTTCATATATCAGAAATTTAGAACTGCTGATATATGTACGTATTATTTCTTCAATTATCATAAAGTTCCTTACGAAAATTTTCTTAAAGTGCATCCTTGCATGCTGCAACAAGGCTTAATGTCTTAATAATTGCTTGCGAAAGAAACTATACGTGTTAACCGCAGACTTCCAGCGCAAGAACTACCTAAAATTCGCGATCGATAACACGTCACGCAAGAAACGAATGCTGTCACCGGCAGTGACGAGTGAATGGCTCGTACAGTCGGCCGGCGAACATCTTGATTGAAATTTAAAAAGATCAGCCGACAGAATTCGCGCAATGGAAGTCCGTATCAGGGTGGAGGAACGATCATTAACTTCCCTCAATACAAATTCATGACACTTTTCTCGTTTGTCTTCATCAGGTGTGTATAGTGAAAGTATTTGAATGTTCATAGACACCTTTAATGTATGTATTAGGTACGTGTGTCATATGAAACATTTTGAAATTTCATGTACGCTGTAACGAGATAGGATCATCATGACTGTATTAGTAAAATTGGTGAGCAATAGCAGCTATTGTTAAATGGCAAATTGACAATATATCTGGCTTTGAGACCAGGGAGTAATTTCATAGGAATCGTCTTTTGTTTAGTTTGCAGTTCCTTCTTGCTTTCGGATGCAATTTATCAGTGGCCAACGCCCAAACCGCGATAAGTGCACTCTCGTTCCTGTCCGATCACGAAAGTTTTAAGCAACGCGCTGGGCAGCACGGATGGATAGTACTAAGATGGGTGGTGACCGCTTGGGAACTCCGTGTGTGGTGTTTGGTTTTTTTTTTTTTTTACATCAGCCCAGTATTTGAACTAGCTAAGAGTATGACGCGAGTAGCAACTGCCCGAAGAAGAAGATACAATGGGGCATGAAAGGAAGGACGACCCTGATGAATGCCGACAGGTATTACCGGGGTTTGTCCGCCCTTGAAGCAGTGGAAGTAGGAGTGAGAGGTTTTTAGTGGGGGTATGGCAACACATCCGCCCGAGTCCCCCACATAACCCAGCGGCGCGGGTCACACTGGGCATGCGTAACACAGCATGTTCCCCTCCTCACGCAAAAAGACGTAATATATCAGTATCTTGGCTTAGTCTTCTCCACTGAACCCAATTTCACTGATACAGATAAAGTCTGTTTAACTTCTTTATGAAAGACCTCACGTAATTTGCTTCCAATTATTTAAGAAAATATTTCAACCTAACAGCGGCGAAGCCTACATTCATTTGAAACTAATTTGGCCTGTTACTTTGATGTATACTTGATATCGTGTCCTGTTATCGGATGACTGCTTCGTCCGGAAGGGCGGTCGTTTGATGAACAGTTCAAAGATTGTCTGGATATCGAAACTGAACTTGATTGAGTTTTATAATTGCTTTTTAGTGGAGTTGGCTACTGTGCCCATTACTTTAGCTCCCTCGATTCTTCCAATAAAAAATTTCTTCATTCAGTCTGATCATGCATAATCTTTGTAACGAGTTTCCCTGCATCGTGTAATTTTTCCATGAAGAGTGAACCTTATCGATACCGTATGGTTCTTCGATCAATAATGCTGTCATAGGCGAACCAGCAGCTGCTAACGCTGCATTTGCTAATTGTTGGTCACGCGGCTATCTCTCGATTTTCCATCCTTTGACGATTTTAAACGAGTTGAAAATATTGACTGCTACGCAAAAAACACGCTTCATTTGCACCGTATTACGAAAGAATATGAAAAAGAATGAACGGAACGAATCGAGAAGCGAAAATATTCTTCCTGTTTGTATTCTGCTTTTCCTTTACTTTAGACGTAGTGACATGTAAAGGATATCAAAGGCAATACTACACGTGCAATCGAACGTAGGAAGCGAATGGAATACAGCCAAAGTAAAAAATATTTGTACAGTAATTGATTTGAAAAGAAAATGTAGAATATCGCTTATTAAGGAAATTTTAATAACTAAAAAAATATGTATATAGTTTTAGGAGTCTGCACAATAATTTCCAGAAAACAGAACATAAGATATCTATGTTCCTTGTGAAAATATTAAAAAATATCTAAAAACTGGCATTGAATTTATCAAATTGACGAATAAATACGCGAAATATTTTTCCGTTCTTCGAAAAGAGCTCTCTCTCTCTAAATCATTTCTTTGTAAAATATGGGTTCCTGGAAATATAGGTATTTTTTCTTTCAAGCGGTCTCGTATATTTCCAATAACGTCTTTTGTTTAACTATTGCGTAGGTGGTTTTAAATGTTTCCTAACAAGTTGAACGCTTACGTATCAATAGTATTATTGCTTTGGATTGTTATCTTGCATCCGATTCAGGTCAAGAAATAATTCAAAGAGCTTACATGAGAAGAACGAAAAGATATTTCAGATTATTATTATAAGTCCTTTTTAATTTGATAAATTCAATACTACGGCGGTTTTAAACCGTAACAAAATCGAAGGCCAAACCGACTAAATAATAAAATAATTTTACCGGAATAAAGTTACAATTAATTAATTTTAGCGGAATAAAGCTAGCATTTAAAATTAATTAATTTTAGCGGAATAAAACCAACATTTAAAATTAATTAAATTAATTATAGTAAAAAATTAATTAATTTTAGCGGAACGAAGCTAAAATTAATAAATTTCGTTTGCTCAAATACAAAGTAATATTTATTACGTACATGTTTGTAGAATTTTTTAAATATTTGTTAACATTTTCACAGAATACATAGATACATCGCTCTTTCTGTTATGATAATTATTTTAAAGGCTTGTAAGAATATGTTCAATATCGAATCCGTTATATTTCTTATTAATAAACGATGTTCTACGATAGTTTTGCTGAAATTAATTACTATACAAATACTTCTTACGCTGATGTTTGTTATAAAATATTACAATACTATAACGAAACATTGAAACATAAATGATTACAGTCATGATACCATTGTTGGTAAAATTTGAAACATACCTACATAGAAGCTACAAGACAATTGCAAACGTGCACTTCGCAAATGGTACATTGATATGTTCGTGCGGTCAATTATTCATATTGTTAATAAGCTTCGCTGTTTGGGGCGACGACACGTAAATATTACGTTTAAACAACTGCTCGTGCTGTGCTCAATTTTTTAACCTAAATATGTGTGTTAACAATAAATTTCTTGTAACTCACATACCTATATATTTTTCATTTACAATTGTAGTATTATATTGCAACATTAATTTTCAAAACTTTTGTACAACAATATTTGTAGATACAACGTAGTCGAAATCGTCTGTGATAAATATTTCAGTACTTTCATAAATCACTGTACGAGTACATAGACTTTCATCTCACTGCACCTTAAATAGATAGATTGTTAAGAAGAAACGTAGAGACCGTGACGTGCCTATCAATTATCCTCGATCGATCTATTCTTCGAGGCAGAATTGGTTGAATTATCCTAGCTTGTCTCTCGTATCTTTATAATTCTGTATTTATTTTTCTGTATTTTTCTGTATTTTTTTCTTTTTTTTTTTTCGTTAAATTGTAATAGAATTTTCTATTTAATTGCTTAATTGTACCGAATATAGGTAGCTCTTTGATATCAAACATTCTTCTATCGAAAGGATCGATGGGTAAGATATAAGCAGGAAGTAATTGCTCGGACATGATGAATAGTATGTGATGCATGAACTTTGCAGAATGCAGGGACTATTAAGACGTACAGACGTGCATTTATATGATGCATCGACTTTTATTACTCTGTTAAGTGAAATATAGAACGCTTTTTATTACTCTATTTAGTATATTTCAATATAAAATTATGAAGCTGAAATGTTGAAAATGTTACGTTTAACGTATAATGAGATATTGAAATATCTCGAATAACGAAGTACGAGTTATACTTTGAACACGATCAAAAATGAGAATGTATTTCGATGTTGAGCAACTCGGCATTGAAAGTCATAATTTTATTAAAATAGTAATAAATATATATTAAATATTACTTATAATTAAATAATTTAATTTATAATTCAGGAAAGTCTATCACGTTATTACTGAAAAAAAGTATATTTATATTATCATAAAGGTTGCGCTGGTTTCTACGTTAATTTAAAAATGTTCATATGTATAAATAAGTAAAATACGAATATGATCAACGCAATTAGTTGCACGTAAAGCTCCACGACTTTATTTACATCATACTATATCTCGAGATAACATGGAAGAAGAAATGTGAGATTTTAAAGCTTTGAGATATTTTCAGTTCGTAGGAAAGAGTATAAATATAATTTATGAAAGTCTGAAATGAAAGTATGAAATGAAAGTATGAAATGAAGGAAATATCCTCTTCTCTTAAAATCGGATAATTTAGAAAAGATTTATCTTCTTTCAGGGCTGACTAAATTTCAAAAAATTTCGTATAACACGTAATGTATTCATAAATCCATTTTTGTAAGCCACTGTATGTTCCATAAACTTTATAACCTGGCAAACACGGAGATGGCACCCCGCTAAGGGTAGCTACCCACAGGCTATATTTCCTTTTTTTCCCTAATCACTAAAACATCATAAATAATACTTTACCAAATATGCTTCGGGACAAATTGAAAAAACCAAAATAAAATAAAATAAAATAGAAAAAAAAAGAAAAAGAAAAAAAAAGAAGAAGACTATGTTCGAAAGCTTAGTTCCATCCTACGCCTTTAGTCTCTCGAGAGCATTCGTCGTCTTTTACAATTACGTTACGTATTTTATCACACTCGGTACGAAAATAATTGCAAGTTGAACGACACGATGAGTGCATGCTAAATTAAAATCAAATAAAGTCTGGCGACTGACAGAATTTCAAAGTAATGATTTCCTTTCTCGCGGGGGCACATTTTCAAAAGGAGGATCAAACGATCCAAACCGATTACAGCTTAATCTTTCACGTTCGATACTGCGTTTCGATTTTATAATCAAAAATTCAAATAATAAAATATTCAAATTATCAAATTCAAATTATAGTATCGGATAAGGTTACCCTGGCTTCCCCTTTCCTGGCTTTCCCTTTCCTGGCTTTACTGGATGTTGCGTTTCATAACACATTATCGTGATTCGCAGAGAAGAAAGGGAGGGAAACATCGCAGAAACTTGATTTTCCCGTCGACGGTGTTTTTTTTCTTTCGGCTCGCGCGTTTCAAACAGAATGAAATAACAGAATAATTCACCGGGCAGGTAATCGTACGAGTGGACTTTAAAGTTCTGCTTTGTAAATTGCATACAATTAGCGCGTTCGTTCATTTCGAAACCGTATCGGAAATGTCGATTAAGAGAATTTAATAAAACCTGTAAAAGTACTGTAAGAGGATATACTTCCATATCATCACGTAATTGTATGAATTATTTATTTCATCAAATTATATATAGTTCAAGATATATAAAATGGTACAGACCAAATGAAATCATACATTTTTTGCGATTTGTAGTGTTTGGTTAGAAATAACGTGCCGTGGGTTTGTTTCGAATCAGGACAGTTCTATTTGATCAAATTCATAGCATCATAATCTGCAACGTAAATTGTATGGCAAACAAGAAACATGTTTTTTTTTCTATTTTATTTTATTTTATTTTGGTTTTTGAAATTTGTCCAGAAGGATATTTGGTAAAATATTACATCTTGTTGGTAAAAAAAAAAAGGATAAAAATAAAATATAGCTTGAGGGTAGCTACCCTCGCAGGGTGCCAACGTCGTGTTTGCTAGATTATATTTTTTATGAGGCCTATTGGGCGTTCCCTTTTTAGTGAAGAAACATGTACGGGAAATTCTTTCTATAAACGAATATTTTAAAAGATAGGTAGACGTTGGATATATCTTAATAGATGTAAACGTCGTCAATTGATAACTGCAAATCTGAACAAAATATTCTAGATAATATTCGATAACATAAACATATATCAAATATCTTTCCGACATACTTTGCATATTTCATTTGCATAAATATCATACCTATATCTATATTTCTTGTTTATTAGGATATAAAATTAAATTTATACATTATTTTTTATTTATCTTATGAATTTAAAGAGTGGTTATGATGGCATCGAATGTCTAACTGAATTCTTTTAGATTTCAATACTCGGGAATAGCTGTTAACTGAACTTGTTTTTCCGTACACAGCTAAGGGATCACGCAAGATTCTGTACGTTTCCTGCACGATCACTTCGTGTAACATGGATTACATTCTTTGGCTTTTCCCGCGACGTTCACCATTGCTGTTCGCCTTTAAATTTTATTCGAAGGAAAAAATGCCAGGTACGCGCGTCGAGGCAATTACGGGACTACGGGATAGCAAATTAGATATCAACGACGGAGGAAATACTTCGTATTTTAATGTATATTCGACTCCTTCTTATTGAACTATTCTATGAAATCTTTAGATAAATTTTTGAAGATTTTATTTATTACGAATATTTTTCTGCAAATAGCTTTTACCTTTGCAAAATCGTGTACTAAGAATGCACTAGTGTGCGTGTGTATACATGTATTCTACGAAATCCGTAGATGAATTTTTAATAATTTTATTTATTACGAATATCTTTCTGCAAATAGCTTTTACCTTTGAAAAATCGTGTACTAAGAATGCACTAGTGCGCGTGTGTATACATGTGTTCTATGAAATCCGTAGATGAATTTTTGAAGAATTTATTTATTACAAATATTTTTCTGCAAATAGCTTTTACCTTTGAAAAATCGTGTACTAAGAATGCACTAGTGTGCGTGTGTATACATGTATTCTACGAAATCCGTAGATGAATTTTTGATAATTTTATTTTCTACGAATATCGTTTTGTAAATAGCGTCTTGCCTTTGCAGAACCGTGTACTATGAATGCAATGGTGGGCGTGTGTATACATGTATTCCATGAAATCTCTAGGTAAATTTTCGAAGATTTTATTTATTACGAGTATCTTTTTGTAAATAGCTTTTTCATTCGCAAAATGGTGTATTAAAAATGTAATAATGTGTACATATACATATATATATATAATGCACTAGTATTACTATAATTACTAATAATATATTTGTTTAATAATAATAACTAGTGTTTTTAATGTTACTCTATTTATCAATATCTACATTTTAAGAACTATTTCCAACAGAATAATAATGTCAGTATTATATCGTGTTATCAATAAATTCGGTGTTAAACTAAACTAAACTAAACTAAACTAAACTAAACTAAAGTAAAGTAAAGTAAAGTAAAGTAAAGTAAAGTAAAGTAAAGTAAAGTAAAGTAAACTAAACTAAAACTAAACTAAAACTAAACTAGATCTAAACTAAATCGCAATCTGAACTTTAAAATAAGCAGTCAGAGCTTTATCAAAATCCGCTTTTCACGAGAAAGAAAGCTAACAGCTTGAGACGTAGACAAGCTTTTCCAATACAGATTGCAATGTCGATTCGCGGAAGCATCCAAAGAGGAAGTGGACGATTTCGATTCTAAGAAAGTCGAAATGCAGCGATTCGATTCGAGGCAGAATGAAAGTAAGAGCAAACCGAGGCCAATTTATTTTTAACGCGTACCAGTATAGGATCATTGCACTTGCCAGCGGATATTATCTGCTTATAATGAAGGATTGATTACATTCCATTCGATCAGTTTCCATATCCCGCGATTTACCTTCCATTTTTAAGCTGTTTCAGCGAATGCAAATGTAGAATGCGTTCGTTCATTTGCATTGAAAATAATACGCGCTGATATTGGAATCTTTATTATTGTTATTTTATCATTGTCAAACCCATACATGTATATAAAACTTTATGTTTAAAATTTTAAATTCACAATTCTTTGATTTACCAAACAAATTACGGGACGAAAATTGCTAGGCAATGGAACTCGGCGTACGATATTGCGCATGCTGATGTTACCTCATGCAAAATTCTGCCCGACAACGTGACGTACGAATACGATCTCTTGCTTTACAATAAAACGAATAGAAACTGTAAATGTATTACTTCGTGAAACTTACCTACTAATTACCAACACAGCGCTCAAAAACACAGGGGACCTATTAAGTACAATACGTATCAGGCAGTTAGCTAACTGTTGCAACCTCCTTGAAAACTTTGAAAAGTATGTACGTAAAATGTAAATACGGAAGTATGTGTGGCTGTTATAATATGGTACTAAATTGCAATAAAATTTATTTATTATGTTTTATTTTGTAATTTTATTACCGATAAGGCTCGTTATAACATAAAATATTGGTATTACCTCATGACGAGTACACTCACACAAGCAACTAACCGATCAATAAATTAGTTCCGAAGATAAATTCGATGCAACTTTTATGGTTCTTGCTGTACGGTTTTTTTACAAGGTTTCCCTGCGGGCGTATTTGGTCGTGATGTTTTCATTGGTATTAATATCGATTCTGTACGTTCGCCCTTTGTTTGAATAAGATTTATTAATTAATTAAATAGGATCAAAAAGCATAAAGAGTCAGTTATCCACTGTATTAAAACCTGTCGAAACCTCCGATATTTCCTATATTTTTAACAAAGTTAAAACGCACGAGAGAATTTTAATAATAAACGTTTTTAACTTCTCTGATGTCATACACAATTTTGTTAATAATTTATTTTTCTACCATTCGCTCTTTACAGCTCATATTCTTTTTATCATATTCCATATATGGTGCTTTGCGTCGGCGTTTTAATCAATATTCTGAATGTTTGCCCTCAGAGAGCGTAATGTAATAATGAAAAATCAGTACGTAGGCGATTCGGTAGAATGTAAAGATATTTTTCGATAAAATATAGTAATAAAATAAATAATATATATATGAATATATATGTATATATATAATGTATATATGATTATAGAGAGTATTTTCACGGTATTGTATTTGTTATAGCATTTACATTTAATATACTTGTATTTTTATGCAAATTCACTTTCTTATGAACGAAACTAAAAATACTTTCAGCCACTAAATATTATAAAGAGCATTATACTTCGGATATTCTGTACATTTTTTACATTATATATACTACATGAATGTTTGGATTTTTATGATTTAGGAGACAGTTGTGCAATACACTTCGTCTTACGATTTTTTCTTTCTATTCCTATATCGCTTTCCATCTTCATATCTCTATGTACGTTACACAGAATTGTTATATTTGTTTGTTTATTCAAATAAAAGTGCTAATATTTGGTGAAACAGCCAGAACTAATTTTAGTTCGTTGTCTGTAACAGTCGATACTGCGCGACTCTCCTCTGCACGATATATTGTAATTAGAGAAATGAAACTTCTGTATGCGATCTTAATTCGATAGCCAGAAACTACAGTATGATATTAATGTTTCGCACGTTAGAATATTCTCTCATAATGTTGCTAATTAGAAAATAAACAGAAATATTCTCACGAAGTTTGTCCAAAGTCGGTCCAATTCGCGAACTAAGGACAGTGATGAAACACACTGCCAACGTCACGGAGATCCTCCTTTGTCTCGAGTAAAGTAATTACTTCATCGCCTCCCGCATTTCGTATGCCAGCCGTTATGTAAATTAGAATTTTGCAAGCGTGCACATTTGTCGGATTGCGGCTTACATTACGCGCTTTACGGTTTATACGACTTTCCACTGAAGAAAAAATGAGAAATTTTTGCCGATTCTGCCTTTTTATTGCTTTCGTATTGAATTGCATTGACCCGCGCTTCTTCTTGCACAGGCGCATGGCACCGGACCGAACGTATCCGCTTGCATCGATTTCCATAGATGCCTTTTTTTTTTAAATGGTGGTTACTTCACGGTCGGCCAGGATTGATTAAATTAAATGAAACTCTCATTCACGCGAAATTTGCTAGCATTTCATGAGAATAAAAATTTGTTTCACCTACAAAGTATCATAATAAGTACTCTGCTTTCGATATTATATATATTTTTTCATATTATCTGCATTCTGTAGAATCTTAAAATTGAATAAAAAAAAATGTCTGAACATATACAATATATACTGTAGATGAATCGTTTCTTAAAATTTACTTCTTCTATTTATGTTTATAAAAATATGAATTTGTAAATGATGAACCTAATTAGTTTTCCTAATACAATTACGAATGCTATGATACGAATATTACGAGCTCTGACGCGATTCCACAATCGGCCGGCAAAAAAGTAAAATTTTTATGTTAACTGATGGGATAATTGGACGAAGGGCCTACAGCAAAAGACGGAGAATGTAAATTTTAACGAATTTTGAATTTAACATTTTTTCATGTGCTGCCGTCTGTGCTCTTTATCTTTGGCTACGTTGTATTAATTTAAATAGAAATTTCTTCAGTCATATTCACTAGTCGTATGTCTAAGAAGGAAATGTCTAAGAAAGACAGATATCTCGCTCCTACATGTCTGCTTCAACTGTAGAGCAATAAGACAATGTCTGTGCGCTGAAAGGATGAGATACGGAAGTATCTGTTCAGTCCACTTTAGCGTCCGGATTTTTATCCAGTCTAGCTTACGTCCATATCTCCACCAATTCTTGGAAATAAAGTCTTGGCTTGAGCTTCAAGCGTGTCGTATTAAGTTACATCGTCTTACTGTAGTCCACATGCTACTATGTCGAGTATCGTTATTTCGTTCATACACGTACTTTTCCCTGAAACGTGCAATACAACGAACATTGCAAGAAGACTAAAAAGGAAACACCCAATAGACCTCATAAAAGATATAACTTAGAAAACACGAAACTGGCACATGCTATATTTATTTTTATTTTATTTTATTTTTTTTTATTTACCAACGAGATATAACATTTTATCAAATGTCCTTCAGGACAAATTGTAAAAACCAAAATAAAATAAAATAAAATAGAAAAAAAAAGAAAAAATAGAAAAAAAATCGAATTCTTCGAAAATCGAAAAGTCGAATTCTCAGACTTTACCAATACAGATAATCGTTCTGATTAGCCCTGGATCGTGAACGATCTGTAGATACGTAGATGGACGTTTTTTTTTTTTTTTTTTTTTTTTTATATTTTCGAGGAAATCCGCACGGTCACCCGCTGCTTCTAGGGGGGAGGGCGGCGTGGTAGTGTCGGATTCCAACTGACTAAAATCTCCACGAAGACTGTCTCTACTGTGTCGAGGGGAGCCCGGGAACCGTTGCGGCGACACGAGTCCGGATCCCCAACCGAGCTGTTTGGTGCCTCCCGGGCGCTGGAAAGTTCAGCGCCTAGCTTTACCTTCACCTTCCGCGTCCTCGTCGACCAATTCTCCCGGGATGGAAGGCTCGCTCCCTCTCCCGCTCCGCCGCCTCCTTCCGCAGCATTGCTAGCTCGCAGAGGGAGGTTACGGCCATCCTGCCCCTCTCGCTCGTCAACAGCGCTTCAAAGATCGCCGGTGGCGAAAGGTCAACACCCCTATTTCCCCGATGAGAGAGTGTGGCAGCGCTGCCCACGCCGGGCAATGTTAGCCGGGTCAAACACGCGGTCGCCTTCTTTCCGATTCGGCGCATATACTCGCCGAAGCATCCATGCCCCGGGAGAACTTGCGTCACTCTATAGGTCAGGGGAGCGCGCCCGAGGGCTCTCAACCCCTCTCAACCCCTCTCAACCCCTGGCGCGCCAGCTTTTGTGTCAAGGCCAGCGTGCCTATCTGTTGAGCAGTACTCGCCGAGCTCACGCCTCCGCATCCGCGTTGCTCGCTGCAACTCTGCCCGGGAAAACCCGGCAACTCGAACAGGGGAAGGTCAACGAGCAAGGTCACTGTCGCAGCTGCCGCCGCTGAAACGGTGCAAGCACCACCCACCTATGCAGCCTCCCGATCCCTGGCCATATCGGAGCTCCGTAGAGGAGCTTTGCTCGCACCACGCCGGTGTACAGCCTACGCACTTCGACACCGGACCGGCCCAGCCGAGATAGCAGACGTCCCAGGGCGTTCGCCGTCGCCTCGATATAAGACGGTATAAGACGCTCGAAGTGGGCGCCGAACGTCCAGTAACTGTCGAGAGTCAGGCCCAAGTATCTCATACTGGTCCCGACCCGGATCTCTGCCCCCGCCAACCTCAGGCGATAGTCCGCCGGAGGCGTCCCGTAATCGGCCCTCCGGCAAAACCACATCTCCTCGAACTTCTCGGGGGATACATCCAGCCCCAGCCCTTTGATCGCGGCCACCGCGCCGGCCACCGCCAGTTCCGCCAGACGGACGATCCTGCCCCATATCGATTCCCATACTAGCACCAACGTGTCGTCGGCGTAGCACGCCAGCGCTGAGTTCGGGGGCATCGGCGTCCGAAGTAACGTGTCGTACGCGATGTTCCACAGCAACGGGCCCAGTACCTGCGGGACGCCACGGTGCACCGCCCTCCCAATCATCCTTCCGCGGTCTGCCTGCCCAATAGTTCTCCTACTTGCACGCCTACCAGGCGCGCTCTTGATCGTCGAAGAGGAGGTGCACGACGCCATACCGTCGTCGGACCTCTCTCCTCGGTCGCCGCTTGCCGGACCCCGGGACCTCACTGGTCGCTGCTTCCTCGGCCCCGGGACCTCACTGGTCGCTTGACTTCTTCACCAGACGCTTGAGCGCGTCCGGGGGCCTGGTGGTCCACCCCCGGACTGCCACGGTTGCTCAATGACCACGCAATGGGGCCCGCTTTACAACCCGTGGCTGCGCCGGTACTGGGGTATCCCTCCCCTGCACCGTAAACGTTATAAGTTTTATCAGTCATTTCCATAGTTTCTATTCTTTACTCGCCGTGCGAAGGTTAATCTTCAAATTAAGTATCTAGAAAACAGAAAAGTCAAATTGAAAAAAGCCAATGAGAATAAAAAGTATTTAATTCTTTTATTTGATTTTTGAGACAAGATTGATATCGAACGTGTACCTCAGAACTCTACAGCTTTTCTTTAAAACATTGTTTTCGTTAAAATTCAGTTTTCGAGATATTTCGCTGTCAAAGTTAAATCGGGGCACTCTGTATATTGAAAAATAAATTTCTATTTCCTGAGAAATCCTAAAACTTGACATTTCCCCATTTTTCCTGTGAGCTCTTCGCACGTATATGCATATAAAATGCACATCGTTATGTTTGTAATAGAAAAGATAATCTGCTCTTTTATATGCGTAGTCGCTGTAGTGTTCTATTGCGATTTCTATACGTTAAACGTCCTCGTGATTTTCCACGAACGGCGTTTTTTAACTTTCATCGGTATTCAGCTAAGATGAATTTTCAAGAAATGGACGCGACAGAAAAGGAAAAAAGTCAGACGCGTAGAATTTTCGCCCATGCCCTCGTAATCTGTGCATAAATCATCCTTTAATGAATAACTTATGCCGACATAGATCCAGAATCTGAAGTATAATTTTAAACTTTCCTGGTAGTGCTCGTTAAGGAAAGAGGTATCGATTTAATATCGGTCGGATAATGGGACGCAACGTCGTAAACGATATTGTGAAAATGACGTCTGAGGGAATTCGTTAAATTTATCTTTGGAGATATTATTTAATTGAAATATTATGAAATAATATTAAATGAAAAATACAATATATTATGTATACAGCGAATTGCGAAAGTATTTCGATACTTGCCATAGAGGAGTAGACACACCATATATGAGAATATAAAAAATATTTATATAACATTATATAAATATGAAAGGAGAATATCAATTATAATAATACGTATTTAGTATTTATACGAAGCAAATTTCTACTCAAGTTTCATTTCTTCAATTTTGTTCCTAATGAATTTTTATACTTGTGAAACTTTCGCGAATATAATTTTATCTTTTGATACAATCGGCTGCAGAAGGTGGAAAAAGCCGCGTCAAAAGTGAATCTCCGAAGATGCAGCAGACAAACAGACAGGAATAATGAATTAGATTGCTTGGCGATTTGAACGACTACTTTCTTTGACCTTCGTCAAATAAAGGATTAAACAGAGACACGACATGGAACTTTCGCCAGTGTAGCATCTTCCAATTTCTTCCTCGGTAAACAGAATGTCGAGCAACTTGCGAACCGCGAATAAAAGGACAATTCCTTGTAAAGAGCAAGAAAAAGCTGCAATTAATTTTTCTTGCTCTTAATTTCTCTTCTCCCAAATTAATTGTAGAGGTGCGAAATAATTAAAACGTTTAAACTGTTAGATCTACATTTTAGTCTTGTTTATTCTACTTCGGGGTAAAGTATTTAAGTGAATTATATAGTGAAGAAAAGTATTTATTATTGAAAATTAAGTATACCAATTGAATTAGGTATACTGATCATTGTCTGAAGTATTTGAGATTTGTTTAAAAAATTTGACATTCTTCGGGTCCTGATGTGTGACGTGTCTATATAACGGTTGTCTATAATATAAAATAATATTACTTGATTTTCACCTTTCTATTAAATATTTAAAACTTCGCCTAATTCTGATCGTTATACGTATATGTTATTTTGCTCACGTATAAAACGTTGCTCAAAACATGCTTTCTCTACTTTCATTTATTTTAGAAGCGTACTCCTAGAATGATAACCATATAAGTAGAAGACAATAAAATTCAAACGAACCGATGAAACATTATATTATGTTTTTAATTTGAATATTTTTTTAAATTACTCTGGCTGCGTAAAATATTCATATTTATTTCGAATTTCTCCGAAAGTAGTTTTAATTACGTTAATTTTATGTTTCCACTTTCCTCTTGCATTTCAGAGAGTTTAACTGTCATAATTAGCGATGACGTCCTTTTATCATGTTTTACAAATTCATCGCTCGTTTCTGCAGCTTTATTTTTGTCATTTATTGCGTGGAAATTTCCATACGTACGATACATTTATATCAAAATGTTCCCTCTGAATTGGTGACACGAGAGAAAAATCGCTAAACTGCTTAACAAAATAATAATAAAAATCTGCCGAGTCTTCTTTAATTTCTGAGATCTACAAAATTGTGTCTGAAATTATGCGACTGTCAATTGTCCTGCGTTGCTAACGATCAGCATTATCGAAGTAATGTTAAATATATATATAAAAAAAAAGTAATATCAAAATCATGCATTATTATGTATTAATAAATTATGCTCGTCTACAAAAGACTTTAAGAAAGATGTTTCTTTTTCTTCTCTCGATCTTTATCTTCACTAACTTACTATAATTTAATGATTGGTATTACTTTATTCTACGTTTTTATACCATTTTTTTTCATGCAAATTTATTGTGTTTTATATTATATTTTCTTAAATGTTATAAATTTCCTATATTATATTTAATAACTAATATTTTAGTAATATTCATATAGCAGTATTTTACTTTGATAAATAGTATTTCAATAACGCTGTAAGACCTGCACAATTTCATTTTATTTCAATTTTATTTTAAAAAAGCACAAAAGCTTCGCGAGTCTCTTTCGAAATACGCAATAAATTGCGCCGCACGTGCCGACCTCGCTTTCGATTCTTCGCTACGTTTTATTTGTTCATCAAAGCGACGCAGCGCGCGCATCTACGTCACAGAATATTATGCATTGTAACAGAAATATCGTATGACATTATATTTTATATCGAGATCTTTCTTTTACGTCATGCATTATGAAACATGTATGACTGAATTGGAGATGGAAAAGCAAACAAATTTCGAAACTTCATTCTAATTCGTCGTAGTCACATTTTGTTTTTCATTACGTATCATATGTATTAAATATCAACGAAGATTATCACAGTTCTCCAAATATGAATAGGGTCTGTTGTTACAAATCGCCACTGCAATTTAATCTATTCATGCATAATTGAAACGGTGTCGATAAAACAAAAAAATTCAAAAAATACTTATCTCGTACGTATATTTGAATATTTATCTTTCGCAAAACTTCACCAACTTATAAATTATTTTTCAGATTTACTTCTCTGGCAAGTTTGTTCGTATTGAAATCCTTTTTATTTAATCACGAACATCCTATTCTATCATAAAATCGGAAACATCAACAAACGTGTATTTGTCATGTTTTTCTCCTGTAATCTCCTCTGGAAAGAGTTCATATTAAAAGCTCACGTATTATAGATCAACTAACAATGGTTTAAAACGTCGAGGGAAGAAATCGTGAAAATATTAAAAGATCTGACTTGGTCGGATTAAAAGGAGGATTCCGGCTTCTCGTCGGTGGTGCATTTCTCTCGAGGTCGCTTGAGGAAGGTCGGAGGGAAAAACGTCTGGAAGGCCGTGTACGAACACTCGTTCGTTGAAGATTTTCCAGAGCTACCGGTGCACGTCGATTTCGTTCGCGTAATTTTTCAGTATTTCACCTCGAATATTTTCTGGCGAATATTTCCAGCCGAATGTTCGCGATATTAACTCGTTAAGGACTAAAGTTACGTTAACGCGTCATTTAAAGAATTAGGACATTGGCACTTTGAATTAGATATGTAATAGGTTCTACAATTGCAAGAGTAAATCGTCCAGACTTTGGACTTCAGAGTTAATTTGGAGTTATTGGACTTTCCAGACCTTTCTACGATTCCTATATTTTCGGACTTTCAATCGGAACTTTCGCGCAAAATTTTCCAACTATTTGTTCAACGTATTTGCTGAATATTCGACTGTAGAAACTGCACGGATCTAATATTGATTTAATAACAACATATAACTCGTAATTTCTTTTTAGTCGATTAATATTATTCCATTTTATTAAATTTACAGCGCGTTTATGAAATTGAATTCCAATTTTTTCAATATCTTTTTCGTTACGTACAATAAGTTTATTAGAATCCGTAAAATTATACCCGTAATTATTTCTTAATTTGACCATAACAAGAAACTTTCCAAAAGAGAAATGTCTTTAAAAGAAATAAGATGCAATGAAAAAAGTAAACATGGCGAACGATGCTAACGAATTTTCTTTTTGAGTTTGTAATATTAAATAACTTTAAATTTGACGCGTCTTGTTCGTTGACGGTGTTTGGAAATCTTCGGCGGAGACGGCTTCTTGATCGGATGATCAGCTGCCAATCAAAATCCTAACCAGCGCATCTCCGATATTAATTATCGTTGATGATAAAATATATAATACTATCGCTTCATTTTACAAGAAAATGTTCCAATTTTACAACAATTTTACAAAAGTAAAAATAATGGACATGGATCTAAGTAATCTCTGGTGCTGGCCATAAAATAAATACGTAGAAATTTGCAAAACGGACATTGGCCACTGGCAAATTATATCGATAGATTTGTATCAATCACGTAGAAAATTCCATTGAAATACAGAACGTTTTATTTCCTATCAGTCAGTTAGCGAAAGAAGCGGTTGAAGCCGTAGAGTAAGCGTTTTTGATCGCGCTGGCAAAATTATTGCACGAACTTTTCCACAGAAACATGTGACCTGGACGTCATTGACGGATAATTTTTTACATCAGATCCACTTTTGATTGGCGTGAGACAGATACCGACGAAAGAAAGTAAACCGTTTTTAAAAGAAATCATAGAAATACCTGTGCCATCAGAAACTCATTACGATGGAACCGTAAGCCACGATGAAGATAAGAAATCATCTGATTCAGAACAGTTTTCGCATTCTATTTCGGATTCTGGTTTCTAAACGTTAAAAACCTTCTAAAGTACTTTTTTTGTTAAATTCAACGATTTATTGAGTTTTGTTTAGATAAGCATTAAAAGGTATTAACAAAATATTATGAAACATTAAGGAAATATTTTTCTTAAAAGAAACTGTCTTGAATGTCAATTAGAAAAATATCGTAAATAAGTTTGGCCAGCCAGCGTCAGGATTGTCGAACTTTTCGTGCGACACGCGACGTTATCTGTGATTCGTCTCATCTCATTTCCTACTGGCACTCCGAGTGAATCGAATAATTTTTGATAAGACCGCAAATGACGATCGAATAACTAATTACGTGATTTTACGTGTTCCCAAATTAATTATTCTTATGTATTATGTATCGTATTATTACACAGAATGTTAAAACTGTTTCAAACATTTTTGCCAAAAATGTTGCAGGCCAAATAAGTTCAGAGTTTTAAAAGTTCTATCGAACGATCGTATCCGTTTGATTTTGAGTGCAGGAATCACAACGTTATGTCAGTACGTAAATTTTTTTACTTTTCATGCTGTATTAAAGCTGTCGGCGAGATTTTTCTGAAATATTGATTGATCGTCTATATGTATTCTATCTATATGAATTTCGGTGGTAGGGAATAATTATTAAAAAGATCCTAACAGATCGATTTTGTTTTTACGATTCGTATTTCGCTTATCAAGTGTTGTAATTATGCAGTGTTTAGAAGTAAATTAAATTAAAGTCTTGTAGTAAAATATCGTATACAACGAGGTTTTACTTAAATACTGCATTTATACACCCGGAAGTTAGATTTCTTAATTACGAGTGATATGCGCTTGTGATTTTCCCAGGCCGCGGAAACATCTTGCTGTTTTATACCGTTTCATTGAAGATACATACACATACCTACACACGTATGTATATCGTTCAACTAGATTCTTCCTGTAAGAGCGAACACTTAATTACCATTTTTCATTGCAACGGACCTCACTGTTATTTCAGCCGATATTAATCAATCGATGATTAATCCTGTGGAATGTTCCGTAATCCAACCCTCGAACCCTGAATAAGGGGAAAGAAACAAACAATCGCATCAACGTAATTTAATTAAAGTTCATCAGACGTTTTATATCCGTTTTAAAGTGTTTTCGTCTGTTTTCCAGCTCAACGTTTACATTTCATTGGATTTCACTTATTATGAAAATGTTAGCAAATGTGTTCTTGTACCATAAACGCAGCATTTTCCAATAGGAGAATACTCGTTTTTTAATATAACTGGCATAATGTAAAAATATCAAAAATCTCTGAAATTTTATTCGTTAGACTACCGATATCTATGCAAATTCATATTTTTATATCTATAAATTAAAAAATATGAAATACCTAATATATGTAGCAGCACATGAGTCAGAGGACAATTCAAGTCATATTGTTTTGCCTCGAAGTATTAATATCGTTAGGAAACACGCAGCATAATAATAAATAAACTCCGGGCAAAACAACGTCGCCGTTACGTGCAATCGTCTTTCCCCCGACGGATGCGATTACGAGCGAGTTAATTATCTAGAGCTATCGAGCAGTATCTATCGAGCATTTATCGAGTATTTATCAGCGATCTTATTTTGCGACTTATACGCTGTACGAGCGTCTCGACGACACCATTTATATTTATTTATTTAATTATTTTAAATATATTTGACGGGTTGCAACAGCAAGCTCGCGCTATTCTATCGATCGCTTACAATCCTACACTGGTAACCCAGTGGTGAGTTGAACAGGACCAACGATTCTCCACAATTAGTGACACCGTCGTGATTTGAACACACATCTACATATATTTTAAAACGTTATTTGCTTCAAATTTCTTATAATGATGCATAAAAATCTGTAGTTTGGTGGTGGCCTAAAAGTTTATAAATTTATAACGATGAAAGAATAAAACTATCACTATGTAAAAGAATAAATCGAAGAAATTAACAATTAAATTCACCAAAAGAATAGAAATTTCCAATTCTTTCAGTTTTGAGGAAACTTTGCTAATAAATATCGATTATTTAGAAAGACGCGATAAGAGAAGCATTATAACTGTTACCCCAGGAATGCAACATCGTTTCTTCGAAAGGATAATTTTGTTTATTTATTTTGTTTATTTTCGTAAATTTATTTCGATTCCTGGAGGATTCCTGCAGCACTATTGACACAGCTCAACGTCTTCTCAAATGATTCGTATATTCTTGTAAACTAAGTGATTCTTGTAAATATAATAAAAAGACTTGGATAATAAATTGTAATCGGATACCAAGTAATAAAAATGTGACATTATTTTCAAAAATATGACAAAAGACTCGGGAATATATGAATTAAATGTAATTAATCAAAAACACATTTATTTCTTTTTCTATATTGTAGGATAAAAACGTTTAATTAAGATCGATACGTACAATATGAGAAGAAACAATCAAATGAAGTAATTTACTATTAATTAATTGGTTTCTTGATTAAAATATAATAATGTAATAATATTAGTAAACATTACTGTAATTCATTAGTAAACATATTATCACGATTAATTAATAAATGGAATAAAAATATAACATGCAAGTGAAGTATCATAAAAAGAAATCTGATCGTAAATATCGGAAGTGATAAGAAGCGAAAGAAATTTCCTCGCGCTAGTTACGTTCTAATTAATCAAACGGTTCGTTGAATACGCGATCATTCGAATAATCGTGTATCCGTTAATCGTAGAGAGATCGTCGATTTTCATTCAAGTCACGATTATCGTTTGCTTATTACCGTCAATTTGCTATTATGTCAATAGCTTATCGTTGCAAGAAAGTCGAACGTTGCACAGCTTCGTGCAATCGTATATCATTTTAAATTCCTTACTATTGGTATACATATTATTAATTATTGCGCATTCTTTCTACATGCATACTAGGTACATACATGAAAATGAATTTTGCGGCAGTGTCAAAAATTTCATTACTGATACGTATACATACTTAGTATAGAGACTAATTTTCCTACATATTGGGTCGAAATTATGATTAAGGGGCAGGGGTGTGTAACGGGGCCGACGCTCAAATCGCGTTAAGTGCACTCGTACCCGTCACAGTCGACTGCGAACCTCCGAGCCAAACGGACCTCTCAGCCCTAAAAAAAAGGGACAGCTGACCCAGACCCGAGCAGTGCGCGCGCCAACTAGACAATCTTTCGTGAAGAGAAAGACAAAGTGGAAAAAAGAAAAAAGTGGCAGAAAGTGGAAAATTGATTAGTGACACCATCGCTATAAATAGGAAAAAAAATAATAATAAAATAAAACAAAATAAATAAAAAAATAGGCGACAACGATAATGAAGCGGAAAGCAAAAAACGGAACCCTCCGTAAGCCCAACAAAAAAAAAACCATTAAAAGAAAAGCAATCTCGCCAAAAACGGACAAAGAAAACAACATTAGCATAAGACTTTCCGCGCAAAAAACGCGGAAACTCAACCCACAACCAAAGCTAGTGAGAAGGTCCAAAAGACTACCAGACAACCCGGAAAACACAGAAGAAGATCTCGTTCTAATCCAAGAAGAAAACAATACACAAGATACCACCGTCAAAGAAAGCAAAAACATGAAAACTACAAGAAGCCCTCCCTCACCAGTGATACCAACAAAAAACAGATTTGAAGTGTTACAAACACAGGAAACCACCTTACCACAACAACAGAATCACACTCAAGCAACGTCAACAAAAGAATCAACAATACAAAATGCGATCGTGGAAGCCATAAGAAGGAAGAACAATGAAATGCGAATCAAAGCAAACAGAAGGACTACGTCCACAGTAGGAACACCACACACCCAAGAAAAATCAAACGACACACGAACAAACAGCCCCCTCGCCCCACCTAGGAGGCCGCCGACACCACTAAATCAGCATACTCATCTGATCAAACCGAAAGAGCAACCCCCACCGACAAAGGCGCCGAGGGAACAAGCACAACAGGAACAGCCCACCAACCACCCTACAGAGGAACAACAGGACGCCCCCTCACCCACAAAAGGTAACAGGCCCCCGCCAATCAACATAACGCATCAAGACCCAAAAGACACCATTGCTCTCTTACAAGACGCTCTCAAAATCAGAAACTTTCACATCAACAGAATACACGCGAGCAAACACGCTCTATACCTACATAATCTAAACGGCTACATCAAAGCAAAAGAATTACTGATAACAACCAACACAACATTCTACACATACACACCAAAAGCACAAAAACAACACACGTACCTATTAAAAGGACTAGACATTAACCTCACAGAGACAGAAATACTAGAAGACTTACAAGCATTAAAAATAGACGACATACAGTTTACGAAAGTATCGCGCTTCTCGACAAGAAAGTCAAGGGAAAGTAACAGACTGCTCCCAATATACATAGTACAGGTATCCCCCAATAGCAACGTCGTGAAATTACAAAAAATAAATAGACTAAGCTACTACAAAATAACGTGGGAAAAAATAAGAAAAAATGACATTACCCAATGCCACAAATGCCAACGATTAGGCCACACAGCACAAAACTGCAACCTAATCTACCGCTGTGTAAAATGCACCGAGCCCCATGGCCCAGGCGAGTGCAAAATAAAAAAAGACGATTCAATCACAAAGGATAAAATATTCTGCGTCAACTGCAAAAGCTACGGACACCCCGCGTCATACAAAGGGTGCCCCAAAATCATAGAGCTGCGCCAAAAACTTTCAGAAAAAATTAAAAAAGACAAAGAAACAAAAATCAAACGACTAGACCAGATAAGCCGAAAATACACCCCAGAACTAAAGTTCTCGGACGCAGTGAAACAACAAGCAAAACCAAAGCAGGAAATCGAAAACCCCCCACACACAATAAACCCAAAACTAGATTCGCGGGCAAACCAAATCCCAATTACAACCGAGTACATCCCTCAACAAATAATATTAAACGCTTTCGAAGATTTTAAAAAAAGTATCATCCAAGCACTAAATCAACAACAAATACAACTCAACGAATTAAAAAATGCAATATCATCGCACGATGACAGGTTCAACACCATCTTCAACTCCTTAGATATCGCAGTCGACAATTAGCCAAAACACACCAAACCAACAAACACAGCATAAAACATCCAAATTAGATTTAAAACACCTGAAAATAATTGCAATAAATGCAAACTCTCTAATCTCAAACCAAAAAAGATACAGTATGCTAACCCTAATAAACAAAGAAACCCCCGACATCGTACTCATCTCAGAAACAAAACTGAACAAAAGACACAAAGTATCCTTCAAAAACTACTCCATAATAAGACACGACAGACCAAACGCTATCCAAGGAGGAGGAACGGCAATCCTCATAAAAAACCCCCTGAAATTCAAAGAAATCCAAAACGACAAAATAACAAGTTTTAAAACCCTGGAGACGACAACCATAAAAATAAAAATAAACAAAAAGGAAAACTTACTCATCACCGCAGCCTACGCAACCTACGGAAACGAAAAAGAATTTAACGACGAATTCAATAACCTCTTCGAACTTTTACAGCTCGACAAACAAGAAAACTTCCACATAATAGCCGGCGACCTTAACGCAAAACACACAAGCTGGAAAAACCCACTAAACAATACGAGAGGAAACTTCATCAGAAACTGGCTAGACAATAAAAGCATACACTACAAAACAAACCTTTACAGCTCCGAGCTACCCTCCTACCCAAAAGGAGGCTCATACCTCGACATATGCCTAACAGATGCACGACTAAAAATCCAAAACTTACGACCAAATAACACGCTCAAAACCCTAGACTACGACAGCGACCATAAAGCCATACTCTTACAGATAAACAAAAACACATCCGACTACCTAACACTTGAAACACAAACCGAAACCCCCAAGTACAACTACAAAAAGACAAACTGGAAAAAATTCCAAGAACTACTCGAACAGAAATGCGACCTAAATATCTACAACAACGTCAACCTAACAAACAGACAAATCGACACATACATAGACGAAATCGAAAAACACATACAAAGCGCACTCCAAAAATCCGTCCCAACCTTCAAACAAAAAAACTCTTGCGATCCATATATCAACAACAAAATAAAAGAACTACAACGAGACAAAAGCTACATACTCTCCAAAATAAACAATATAAAACACAACTACTCTTACGACAAAAGAGAGGAATTAGAATACCTAAAATACCTACTACACAAAATAAAATTACAACAGAAACAAGAATTCGCAAACTCTATAAACCTCTACTGGACAAACAAAATAAAAAATATCTCCAAAAACGACTCAGCCAACATGTTCCCACAAATAAATCAAATCTTCAGACCGAAAGAACAAAACCCCAGCACTCCGCTCAAATTGCCTCCAGAGAAAGCTCCCCTCATCCAAGAAGCAGGTATAGAGATACACAAAACCAGCAAAGACACCGAGAATAACTTCATAATAACTAAAACAACAGAAAAACTAGACATCATAGGCACCCACTTCTCCAAAACACATACCCAAAACGAACACATGGGCCGAGAAGAATTAAACAGAATCATCATCGCAGAAACGAACAAACTCAAAAACGAAATAGAACAAGACATAACGTTAAACAAAACAGTCTGCACGTTCTCAAACGAAAACACCTCAGACAATCCCAAACAACCAGAAACAGAAATAAATTACTTTACAAATTATAACCAACTAAACAAAATCTTCGCCAAGCTAAATAATAAAAAATCCTCCGGCTTCGACGGCATCCCGAACATCTCACTTAAGCACCTACCGAACAAAATAAAATGGTACTACACAGTACTATTCAACAATGCGCTAAACAACGCATACTTCCCGAAAAAGTGGAAAAAAGCCAAAATAATAGCAATCTCAAAAAAAAAAAAATAAAGACGGCTGATCACTCACAAACCTACGACCAATAAGTCTCCTCCCCAACATAAGCAAAGTATTTGAAGTAGTCATCAACAACCCCCTAACTACATTCTGCAAAAAAAAAAACATTATACCAGAAAACCAATTTGGCTTCCGACACAAACACTCCACACTACACGCGACAAACAAACTCACGTCAGACATCTGCTGGGCACTAAACGCAAAACAACGAGTAGCCGCCTGCTTAATAGATCTCGAAAAAGCCTTCGACACAGTCTGGACCACAGGCCTCATTTATAAATTAATAAAAAAAAACTTCCCGAGATACTTAATCAAAATAGTATGGGACATGATCACAAACAGAACATTCCTAATGACCGAGGGTTCTCATACATCGAACAAAGAATTCACCATAAAAAACGGTCTCCAACAAGGAACTGTAAACTCCCCGCTACTCTTCAACATATACAACAGTGACATATTAAACCTGTTCGACATGAACAAATCTACCCACAAACGCTCCATAGCCTTCGCAGACGACCTAATCATCTACGTAAAAGGCCGCAAAACTAAAACAATAAACACAGACCTCCAAGAACTATCCGACAAAATCAACGATTACTACCACACATGGAAACTAAGAATCAACGCAAACAAATGCGAAAGCATACTGTTCAAACCCAAAACCAGCGAAATCGGCCCAGCAGAAAGAAAACACTGCAAAAATTTCCAATTAAAAGAAAAGGCATCCGAAGAGTCAATCATACCACACAAAAACTGCGTAAAGCACCTAGGCATAAACATAGATGACAAACTAAATTACAAACAACACATAGAAACCCAACTCGCCAAGGCCAATAAAGCATTCTGGAGAGCAAAAAGACTATTTTACTCGAAACATCTCAAGAGCAATGTAAAAACATTATGCTACCAAGCTCTAATTAGACCAATTATAACATACGGTTGCCCAATCTGGTACAACATACCAGCATCGCTAATGGAGAGAATCCGCGTTTTCGAAAGAAAATGCATTAGAGCTTGCCAAAATGCGTACAGATCCGAACAGAGCGGATACAAAAAATATATAAAAAACAAAAGAATCTACGACCTAGCCAACATTCACCGCATTGACTGTCACATACTAAAACTAGCAAGAAATCATTTCGCACAAGCGTCAAAAATAAAAGAAAACAGCCTAATCTTCAGCGGCTTATACCCAAACGTACTATATTACAAAAATACAATGACAACAGGCTACATCCCCCCAGAAGCGTTCCTATACCTAGACGAAAAAAATTACCTCCAAGACCAAAACAATATCCCGATAATTTTCCACATAAAAAGAAAAATAGGGATAAAGACAATACTCTACGAGGAAAACTTAAACGGACTGACTGCAGACACCAGGTGGAGGTACAACATGGCCCTCCCCCAAAAAGACACTAAAGACAAGCACAGAAAAAACACAAAAAAATATTGGTGGATTCCAAACCCATAAGAAAATATAAGTGAAAACTACCAATTCGACAAAAAACCATTCCTACCACCGTGTAACCTAGATGTAAGTACTGTAAATATGTAAATACTGTAATCATTGTAAATAATATAATTTAACACCCCCCTCCCCTTCCCTCTCATCCCCCCCCCCAAATTCCCACAACGCATAAAAGTAATACACCGAGGAGTCCTGTTTTGCGGCCAAGTTTCAGGACAAAATACAACACACACAAGAATACACAAAAATCACGCACCAATGCGACTTAAACCCAAAAAAAAACAAAAAAATAAACGCAAAAACCGAAAATCCACGACACATATTAGACCATGGCTACGTCGTATCGACGCGTATCGGTACTTTTGCCTAAACACACTATACTCAAATTCATTGTTTATTGTGAATCTCGAAAATGTACAAAAAATCAAATATTGGCTAAATAAACTATTAAAAAAAAAAAAAAAAAAAAAAAAACCACCAGTCGAGCTCTCACTTTGCACAAGCATCCCTTGGCTTCATGGTCTCAGCATCTGACTGCGATCTGGACCAGGCGCATCCGCAACATCTATACGCATCTATACGCATTTATTTGCATTTATATGCAATTATATGCGTGACTTTCGACCAGTGAGGCGTGTTACGATTCCTTGCGGCCCTATCAACCAGCAACTTCGAACAGCTACATCTATCTGGTACGTATATTCACGAGCCTTTCGCAACTTTATCTGCAACCTACAAGCGCGCGATGTTTTAAAATGCGATATTTCGTTGCTAAAATTCAATTTTCCAATTTTCCAACATTCGAAAAAGAAAGATTTTTTTCTATCAGTTGACAATCCGAAACTTCCAAGCGCCGCGACAGTTTCAATGTTTCTGACGCTGCCATCTTTTGATGAATCGTTCGACGAGTCGTTCAGATAGTGAGAGATTTTTCTGACGAAGAAATGATTCGTTTGTGAAGATTGGGCGATTTTATTCGAGGCTGAGTTCGAAGGTGACGGAATCGTGCGATAGTTAATTTGCCGACGAATGATATTTGATTGGCGGATGATCGTTCTGACAGAGAAAATCAAGTAGAATGGTCGCTCGTTTTGAAAGAGAAAATTTTTTTAGCAGAAGAGATTTCTGATCGTTGGGAACGTTTTAAGCCAAAAAATTAAATCACGTCAAATTTTGCTTCTAACTTGTAGGTTGTTTAACGATAAGAGATTTTCTTTTATAATTTTGATTTTAACAACTATGTACACTGTTGAATAAGAAAGAAAAAGATGTTGGCTTATTATAATCTAGTGAATTATATTGAAAAAAAGGTTTATCGGTAGAAAGATTTTGTTAAATCAGATAATCGTCGTCCTGTGAAATGTTAATTTCAACAGGCACGAAGTTTTTTCGGTTATAAATATGATATTTATTTTTTTAGTGAATTTTGAAACTAGAAATTTATCGGTAGAAATGTTTTATTAAATCAGATAATCATCATCGTGTGAAATGTTAATTTCAACAGGCACGAAGTTTTTTCGGTTATAAATATGATATTTATTTTTTTAGTGAATTGTGAAACTAGAAATTTACAGGTTTGAGAAGTTAATGAAGTTGTTGTTAATAATTGACAAATTCTTGTTTAAGTGAACTACTATAAGAAGGTTTAGTTTAGCTGTTATTATATGAAATATAAAAATTACTGACGGAAATCGTTGCAAGGAAATTTTAATTGGTCACTAATAATTAGTTTAGATTGAGTTTTGTAAAATAATTTTAATTTTTTGTTAAGTAATAATAATACCCTGTAGAGTATATTAATTTTGACAGCGGGATAAATTCACAGTAGAAAACGTTTGTAAGCCGACATAGAAAGTATTGCATGTTTGAAGTGATCTGAACAAGTTGTTATTCTGTACTGCAAGATTTGATTTTGCGATATAATAAATTAGATAGGAAAAGAATATTTTTCGAATTAGAAATCCATATTCATAAAATGTTTCTTGCGATCTAATATTAGAAATTTTCAATGAACCGTACGAAGAAGGAAAATGTACAATTGAATCTTTAGAAAATTAAACAGGGATATCGTTGCGATCAAAAGATTTTATTTGATCGAGAAATCCTATAAGATTTCAATTTTCAGATACGTTTAACTTTGAAGAATAAGAGGCATTTATTATATTATTTGGAACAAGTTTGTCGTGAATTTTTATGAAAATAATTTACCTTCAAAATTTTCAAGGGTAGAGATAACACAACCGTAGATAATTAATAAATGTTTAAGCCAAGTAACAAGATCGCGTGAGTTATTCGAGATATAGCAGGTTTGCTAATCGAGGAAAGTTTCTTAAAACGAGGAAAGATCTTTATCGAGTTTAAAAGACAAGATTTATTGTTGGTGGATCCTCGGTAATGAAAAACGTAATTTAAGAATAGTGGATTTGGTTCTGGTACAATTTTCCTTATAATTTGGTAAAAGGTCTGTATAAATTATTCTGCGAAAGATATGTATCTATGTATGAATAATTTATCATAGTTCGACAATAAACTACGCGAAATGACTTGAAACATAATTGCTTCGACAAGATTGGACAATCTTCTTTCTTTTTTTTTCTTTTTTTTTTTTTTTTTTTTGCGATAATTTAGTGAAACATGCGCGTATGCTATTCTTAGAAGAATCCTTAATTGCGTATAAATCATTTTCTTTAGCTTAACAATTAGATTATATGTAAAAATGATTTGAAGTATAATTTGAACGATTTTTCGTCTAATTAGATGGAACATCTGTGTAAAATATTTTAGGCTAGATTTACGCTTGTACGTAAATCATTTTCTACGCGTGATAAATACACCTAATAAATTTGCAAAGCCAATTTCTTTTTCCTACTTGATTGAAAGAGTTACATGAATAGCTGATCGAATGCTGTCTTCCTGTTTAGATTTTCTTTGTGTGTGTGTGCGTGCGCGCGCGCGCGCGCGCGTGTGTGTACACATATATACATATATACATATATACATATACATACATATATATACATATAACTAGTTTCGTTATTCCAGATTTATGAGAATTAACAAATTCTTCGAATGAAATTATTTTAGCTGTTTTAATAAATTGTGCATCAAAAAATTGCTTGTATAAATTAAAGAACGTTTCTAGCAGCCGCCACGATACTCTTGCTCATACAGGAAAATTAACCGAATATTCTGGTTATTTTAATAATGAGATTTTATTTCCATAAATGTTTTTAACATTGAATATACGTGGTATATAACAAATTTGCTCTTCCGTAATATATTGTTAACGGACAATAGGATAAAATTTAATGGGTAATATTAGTTCGTTAAATCCAAACTTCAAATAAAAGATATTTCATATGCAGCAACTTAATATTTTATATTGAAGTACTTTTTAGATAGCAATTTAATGAAAATGCATTTACCATGTTTGTTTCTTTTTAATGTTCTTCATACAAACGTATTTATTTTATTCTTATAATTTTCTGTATACGAGATCATTTCTCCTTCCTGCTGATGGAAACTAAATTGATTTCACTATCTCGTTCTTTACTGTTTTATACTGAAAGTATATTTCAATAAAATACTACGCCATGACATAAGTGACCCTTGGTAGAAATCGAACGTTCCTCTTACCGCAACTTCGATACTGTTGAATAAATATCAACAAAGTTGTTGCTTGCTTAATTTACAGATCATTGGCATTCAACGGAGTGTGTTAACCGGATCAGCGACAGCATCTATTGATCTATCAATATGATGTTTCATAATAGTTCGACGTAACAACAACAACCAAGATCCCACTGGTGGTCTGCTAATAGGCGCTACTTCCTTTTGTTGATGCTCGAAAACTTTATTGGTAAGTCTATTTTTGACACATTTATGGATAATCATTTGAAAAATTATTTCATATTTCATATATGATCAGGTTGAAGTACACAGGCTCAAAAAAATATTCGCACACCTATAGACACGTTTAAGAATATATGTGTGTTACTGTACTTATATGTGCTATACGAAACATTTTGGATTTTTAATTAGTATTGGCTATAAATGGCAAACTCGCTTATCATGATTATATTTGTAAAATTTGAAACAAATCTAGGATATATATGTATGGCAATTAAATGATATTTTTTAACATGTTGCCAAGGTCATCACCTCGGGTTAGTTTTGTAAAGGTTTCATACAGTTGCGGGTCACAGTTTATTAAAAAATTATTATCGAAAAAAGTTTGTTTGAAATTTATTTTATATTTTTATATTGTAGCATCAATAAGTAAAAGGATAGGCGAAGGAGCGATTTCCACCTTAAAAAATGTCTGATCTGACCTGACCTAAATCTAATTTAATTTATTTCGAAATTAGTTTAAGTTGGATCTGGGTTAAATGTAGATTACTTGGGTTACCTGGGAAAAAAGGTCTCGGTTATTCACGCTCTATTAAATATAAATGGTATGCGAAAAGTACGTTCTTTTGTGTAAACTTTTTTTGATAATAACCTTTTAATAATTAGCGATCCCCACCTTAACAGCATATGAAAACGTTATCGACATCGCAAGTCGCTTGCTGTTTCTGAATACCCAAGTTATATTTCACAAAGACCAGAAAAGTATTTAAGCGTTCAATAACATTATCCATTATATTAATAAGCGTCAATATTCAGCGGCACCATATTTAATACTTATTATATGCTTAAGATAGTTTCATGTTGTATACTAAGTTTTTACTAAATGCATGTTCACGATAAATATCTTGTAACTCCTATGTACATTTCTAGATTGGTTTCAAATTTATTCGATATAATACTGATAGTGGCATCTTGTAATGTTAATGACTTTCAACATACAATATGAACATAAAAGTTCTTTGCAATAAGTGTTGAAATACTTTCGTGAAAGCGTATAATTATTCTGAATAAAGTACTAATGTACTATTATAAACGTAGTTTTACTTTTAGAGATTTATCGGTATATCAATGTTTATTTGAAGAGTATGATAAATTTGCAGAAGTGATTGATATCAGAAAGTAACTTCTGGAATTATTGAACTCTGTGATAACAAAATAGATTGGAACGCGCTATAGAATAATTTGTTCAATGGTATGATTATTACTCAGAAACAATAATCTGAAAGCTGTTCTATAACAATCTATAAAATCTTCAAGGTACAGGAAATACGTTTTTAAATCCTATATTGTAGAAAGGAACAGAAGTAAAACTCGTTATGGTATATACAAATAATTATATTGAATTATATACAAGCATTTCTATATGATATATTATATATTTTATACGTAATATGTAATATAAAAATTGATATATTATATATATTCTATATTTTATGCAAAGCAATTTTTAAAATGATACCAGTATACGTACAGTAAAAATATTTCCCAAAGGATTGTGCAACGTAAGTGACGTACGAACAAGATATTAGAAACAAATAATTAAATGGCGCGTGTATAGCAAGGGAAAGTAGACATACTTGGGATGCGTATTTGATTTCCACTACAATAGAATCTACGTTTGAATATAATTTTGTATACACATGTATTACTTCGATAATTATTCCAAGATTTCTTAAATTAATAATAAAATTAAGTAGACAATAAATTTAATAAACATATATATTATTCATTACTGTTAGATTATCATTAAAGAGAAGCTTGTTATTTTCTACAAAAATGTTAAATTTCCTTCGTTGTATTATATGCAAATTTTACATTAGAAAACTAAATATTTAATTTTATCAGCAATAAAGTAATAGCTTTTTCTTTTATCAACAGCTCCGTCTCAAGTTCTCAAATAAATTTCTGCAATTATTAACCATTTAGACAAGATAATATTGCTTAGAAAGTTAATTAGACGTTTATAAATAATGTTAACATCAAAATTGATTAAAAAACGAATAATTGATTTTATATTACATACAATATACTATAAAATAAAGTACAATTATCAATCTTCTTTAACAAATCTAATTTTCAACAACGACACATTATTTGCGTATTATTTACATACTTGAATAATAACAAGATAACTTCGATAACCGAAAACCGATTAAAATCCGGATGACAGGAAGAACCTGTTTCATCGGAATTAATCCAATTATGTAATAACATTACAAATTCACAGCAAACGTGTTTGCCAGCCGTTTCAATATCGACAAATAGCGCATTCTAGATTAATTAAATTAACGTCATTATTGATCAGTGATCAGTTATTTAATTTCATGTAAATACACATGTAAGTACAGATTCATTTGTTATTCGTCATCCTTTATGATATATAATAATCCGTATTGATTGCTACGAAATGAGGAGAAAAGATATCTCGATCAAAGAGTCTGAATATTTTAATGAATGAAATGCAAATAGAGAGAGAGAGAGAGAGAGAGAGAGAGAATCAAAAACAAAATTATAAAAATACAGTACAAGATACAGTTATAAAATTAGTTTAACACGTACTCTACTTAATTTTTAGTTTAATGATACATATTTATATCACTCAATTAGGGAATTATTTGCTGGAAAATCTATTTCTCAAAATCGTTCATATCACAAAAATTACAGCAAAAATGCTGTAACATACTAAATATGATATTTCTTTTACAATTAATACTTTATTTTGCAAATATCAAACACGGTAATTATTTTAAGTAGTTTATCTAATTATTAGGAGGAATATTTTAAAATGTCTCAATCAGATTAATTAATTTTTGAAGTTTCAAATGTTAATATAATCAGCCTGTGGGAAAAAAGAAATAAATAATTTATAAAAAGAGCAAAGTAATTTTCATACATGTAGATAATTTTTAACAAGCAATTTTTACATTAATTTTTATTCGTCAGCAGCATTTAGTTCTCTTAATAATTACTATATGTTACAAATATGACAAAAATTAAACAACAGATATTACAATATTTATTTCTTCCTTATATAATTCTGTACTTATTTAAATAATAATGTAACCTGTAGTTTATTTAAATACGAACAATTTATTACATACAATCACAAAAGATCTATATTTTTATCAAGCCTAGGACTTTGGTTATCCGAATTGATCACGATCTGCTGTCGAATTGAATTTTTCCGAAATATTATCTATTCCATATATTTCATGACTTTTTCTTATTTTAAATAAAAGACAGAAGGTAATTTAGTTTGAACTATTTTATAAATATTAGTATTAAGGAGCGCCAAAGCTTTTCAATAAGAATGTAATAATTTCTTTAACATTCTGTTCTTGTTTCTCAATGTCTTTCAATGTTTCTCAAATCTTTTCTTGCAAGGGCGCATCTTTAAATTTTTGATTACTTGATGTTCTGATCATCGAGTCCGTAATAATATTAGAAAACATTTACTTACGATAAGAAAGGAAAAATATTTTTGAAATTATCATATAGTACATGAACAAGTAACTCGAGCATGCTTAGTATCTTGATTGGTTTGGATTTCTATACATGAAAAATACACGAATTCCATTGACCGGCCGAGCATACACTTCTCCAAACTGCATAGAAATCGGCGTAAAAGTGAAAACATTTCACTTAGAAGGTCATACTTGTGTAACTCTTTCCGCGGGTTTGCAAACCGTAGAGAATTGCAGCGCTGCAATTCATTGTTATTCGATGTTTTCTGGCGACACTCTAATGAATACAATTATTTCAATGTTCATGTGTACTCTGTTATTTGTATAAGAGACAAAAGTGAGTCTCATTGTAGAATAAGAGAGTTCTTAAACCAATTTCATATATTTTAAGAAGACACACGTTGTATTTTCGTCCGGTCGCGGGGAGACGCGTTCGCTTTGAGACGCGTCAACGGGAGTCGTAAATTCCCGTTACGATGCACGAATCGACACCGCGAGCAGGGCGATTCCCTGATTTCAGTTACGAGAATAGGGGTGGTTGTGTTGGAATAACTGTAGTCTACAGTTATCTAGTATATCTTTATTTATCACCATTGACAAAACGTGGGACTTACAGAAATTATTTTTAGATCTTACCCGAGGGTTTAGGTGTTAGCGCGTTATAGCCCGAGAACCTTACTGTCTGTCTGCTCTACTGCTCTTAATGAGGAAAACTCGGTGAGGGTGTACCCTTGCTGAACTAAGGACGCGGATTCGTTGTTCATACTTTTCGGTAGAATAATGAGGGTAACGATCCGCGATGCCCATTGGTCTTGGCTAATATTAATACATACAATATGAGGAGAAAGTCTCCTGCACATTTGGCTCATGGGTGTCCTTGTTCTTGGGAAAAACCCAGCAGTTTCGCAGGGCACATCTGTTTTCTTCGCAATTAGCGAGGATGTGCAATAAACTAACGGAATTTTGGGACCTTCCATAGACCGGCGCTGTTTATATGACTGTAACTTAATGGTTAACAGATGCGGTTTATGGGGGTCCCTTGGGCCTAAAACGGGTCACCGTGACGATGGGTAGGCCTAGGTGGCCTGACCATAAGGGATGTCGCGCGGACCATCTCACGCGACGTAACACACGTTTTATCTTTCACATTGCATTGTGAATCATAATTGATTTAAAAATGTTTCAAAAAGTTGATTACTATGTTTTAGAAGGATTGAGTTCTAAAGTGAAAGTAAACTAAGATAACCATGTATATGTATAATTCTTTGCAATAAAAGGTTTCCCAAGCTTTTTAAATATCCTAATAATATAGATTGCTTTCTAATTTTGAAGACTGTTTAAAATTTTACACATTTAAAAAATTAAAGAAAATTTTCAAATCAGAGTATCTCATATACTTCGTGCTTTTTAATTGGTATTTTAAACTTATATAATTGTAATCTTATTATACTTATATAACTCTATATACGATTTACATTTATATATTAAAACTTAATTGAATCATATTTTAATTGTTATCATGCTAAAACACATTATAATATAAATCGATTTTAATGTTTCTCAGGTTTGATTACCTTGGTCTTCACAGTTCAACCGACGCCCTATAAGTCTCTCGGCCAGGGTTTGCAGATGTGCGCAGGCGTAGTTGCCATTTTGACAGGACTTGCTGGTATTGTTGATGCGTTGATGACGCCGCGCAACAGATTTTCCGGCTTTACCATGGCTTTCCTTGTATTCGACCTCGCTGCCTTTGGCCTTTCGCTTACATCTCTATCTGTGATCGTCGCTCATATTTACACAAACGTAAGGATGCCACTGGATGGTGACAAGTCTAATTCGGTACGTATTGTCTGTACTTTCACCGGTCCTTTCCTATTTCTTTTTCTCTGCTGAACACTATGTTGCACTACTGAAATGTTAATTACTATTTCTCTACGTTACTTTTGTTTTCTTTTCCTTCAGTTAAATTCTTCATTATTTAATAATCTATACAATTATTTATATAGTAAATAACAAGTATTGAAGTAACGATCAAATAAATGTTGGAGAGGACATACATATTTTTATTGAAAACTTTCAATAATTGTGCTGAACTATAGATGATACAATTATAATAATATTTTGTATTACGATTTGAATTATAAGATAACATTCATGTAAGCCAAATCTCACATTGTTGCCAGGACAATGCTAAATTAAATTTCATCCGGATAAAAATTGTATATATTTAAAAATGCTTTTTCATTAAACTAAAATTTATCTATCAAAATAGCTTCGCCTTAGATAAAGTATCCAATGCTTTATTACATTAATTAAATGTTTTTTTTAAAAAGTATTACGAATATTAAAAAAGTAGCTAAAATTGTTATCGAAAATGTACTAATATTTATTACTTACTAATAATAAGTTATTATTGCCTCTACCAGAAGAATTTTAACTAGCTGATGCACATGCACTATTTCATTTGCGAGAAGAGCATAATTCCAGAAAAAATGTCATTTCAGAGCTGTACTGAAAAATTGTTGATCGATCGTATAGAAAAATTCTTAAAGTGAAAACAGAAAGCGATTAACATAGCAAACGTTATATTATATTTCATGCTTAAGCTTGTAGTGCAACGATCGATTCATAGGCTAATTAGTAAGCCATAAAAGATATAACTTGGAAGAAACGAAGCTGGCACCCCGCTGGGGGTAGCCACCCACACGCTATACTTATTTTTATTTTAATTTTTTTTTCACCAATAAGATATAACACTTTACCAAATGTCCTTCAGGACAAATTGTAAAAAAACCAAAATAAAAGAAAAAAGAAAAAAAAAAAGAAAAATTAGTAAGCAACGTCGGTGGCGCAAATTCGTTTCCGATCGTTTTCTCATTCATCGGTCGGGTCGATGAGTTTCGGCGTCGCAAATCAACCAGAACAGGGCTTAAAACCGCTGGAACCGTTCGATCGCCGGAGAAAGTTTCCAATGCCAAGGCTAAAACGCGGTCAGGGCACGCACCATCGTGAAATTTCACAAAATTACTTCGCCTCTAGACCCCGATGGAACGCGTCGCGCCTCTTCCGCTCAATGATCTATTTTTCGAGATACATTTTTCGAGATGCAGTAACCTGAATTTTAAAGGAGGGAATCGATGGATCGGAACTGCAATGTTTTAAAGATTAAGAAATCGTTATAGCGTAATTGGAATGTAAAGAAGCTTGGTGAAATTTTCGTATTTTAAATATTTTCTTATTTAATAGATTTTTATTTTCCAATGTGTATATCAGTATATCTTTTCCTGTTTCTTTTAAGAATTTGATGCAGTTTATATGTAAAAAAGCACGATATCTTATTGAAATAGAAACTCAACGATTCAAAATATTTCAATTTCATAAAATTTTAGAAGATCGTACGATGGAAAGAAATGGTAATGAGAAAAATATCGAGGAAATTCCAACTAAATTGGCTGAAATGATATATGAAGGTCTGAGATGAAAACCATGATAATCCATATTATCTATCATTTATGGAAGAGTAATTTAAAAATACGCTGTCAAGCAATTCTATATGAAAATTATACTGTCATTTTATTTTCGAGTTAAATGAGCTTCTAAATCTTGGCTTCTTGGGTAGTTAAAACTTCTTGGACAGTTAAAACTTCTTGGATAATTAAAGCTTCTTGGATAGTTAAAAAATATTAACAAGATCATTTTACAAATAATGTTAATCGTTCCTTACAAATTACTGTGTTTTTGTCATCTATTTTTGAAAGATTCATATCTTTGAATTTGTCAGGTTATTCCCTTTTAACTGTTTCATACTAAAATATTTCTTAAAAAAAAAAAAAAAAAAAAAAGAGAAGAACAAAAATTAGAGAATCTTTTCATGTTTTATATGAACTATATAGTTTTATATTATTCTCCAATTCGACATTTATACCTTGAATGTAATATTTTGAAAACGACCACTGTTACTAAATTTGTTAATTTTACCGAAAATTTATACATATCAGCAATTATTCACCTATTCAATTACTATACTTGTATAAATGTCTGTTATTATTTGTGAAACTCAGTTTTCTATTGTAAAAACTTGTTCGTAAAAAGTTAAACTTTAATAATATGTACGTGTGTATTCGTAGAGATCAAAGATGTACTATCTTAAGAATTCATAAATTCTTGTTATGTAATAAGAATCTAAATGTAAAGTTTCGCGAAAGAGCGGATTACGGAATTAATGATGGATCGAAGGTGTACGATCTGAAAGATTCATAAGTTCTTTTAATATAATTTGAGTCTGAGAAACTTTTTAAAAAGCTAGAGCATTGCAAAAGTAATAATTCATCGAAGGATTTATAAATCTTTGGATTTAACTTGAGTTTAAACAGCACTGGAAGAGAGGATTGTCGAAGTAACGATGACTTCAAAGTACACCGTTTTAAAGATGCATAAATCCTTATAAGAGGACTCGAAGCTAGGAAATTTTTCACGAAAGCAGGATTATAAAAATAACAATGGATTAAAAGATTTATAAATCTTCTAAATTTAATTCCAATCTATACAAATGTATACAGGTGAAAGGTGAAAAGGTGAAAAGGTGAAAAGGTTAAAAGGAATTAGAGAATTAATGATGGATCGAAAGTATGTTATGTTAAGAAAGTTAAGAAAATTTTTGTTGATTTCAAAAATGGTAATTTGAAAGATAAATGCACTTATCCTTTCTAGTGAAATGATCAAAATATGGTAATAAATGAACAATATTAATATTAAACGATAAGAGTTTTGTGATAATACTAGCATAACAGCACTAATATGAATTTTCAGTAAAACTAATAAATTTAGGGGCAATGTAAATTCTGTAAATGTTATTCAAAGTGTAAATATTAAATAAGAAGGTGGTACAAACATATTTCAACTCGTTTATAAAATAAACACTTTTGACAATAGAAAATACTCAAAGATCCACATTGTCTTAAATTGAAGAAATTCTTTGAATAGAAAATCGTTGATTCTAAAAAATAATGATGCAAAAAACATTCTAAAAAGGATAATAAAATAAATGGAAAAGTTTCTTTAGTTTAGACACGTTTTAACATCGCATCAACTCCATCACGTGGTTATTAGCGATAGCTAATAATAACAATATTAGCAGAAAGGAATTTATTATTATTAGGATATTCTAGTTAAATATCGCTAAATAAGGACATGCCTTTCAGGAAGGATAAGACGCGTGAAACTTGAGTTTTACCATTGAGATTTCCACCTAAAGCTCCTTTGATCTGGTATTTGTTACGAGAGTAATTGTATTTAAGACAATTTACAGAACATGTGTTTGATGGTAATTTGACAATTACAGATATCGTACGTTGGTTAGTGTTAGGTTTTGACGAATTAGATTTTGAGAATTAGATTTGTATGTGCAAGTTTAGTCTGACCAATTTTAAGTCTGTTTAATACAACTTCGTGTCGATGATCGAGATTCCTGAGACCTACGTTCTTGTTAAAAAATTCTTTATTTATTAATTCGACTGCATTCGAGACTGCTGAGTTTGTCCATTTCATTCGTTTGGTGATTCAAATTAAACATAGCTGTTCCAGTTGAATCGGAGATTTTTCAAATTTTTTTGTTAAAAATAAGGTAGGAACGTCCTTTGCTATCTTCTCCGCCAATTCATTGGAATATTCATCTATGCAAAAATAACTGTTTCACCTTCATTAATTACGGAGTGATTTGTTTCCAATATATCAAATGCGATATCATCAGATCTCTATACTTGATAAATGTGATAGCATCCCTGTTATCGGTGAGAATAGTGTGGTTTTTGTTTGGTCAATTATAAGAAGTTGAATTGCTATTAATTCTGCTGATTTAATGCCAATATTGTTAGGTAATATAAATTTTAATATGTCATCTCCATAGATATAATTTTCCATAATTTTCCAGATCGGAATTTATCGAAACATGTTTGAATGACCAAAAAAGAATTTTGGAGAATCTATGCCAATAAATTTAAGTAAATTTAACGTCCAATAATCGAACTCTATTCCTCTTTCAATTCTCGAAGATGCTCCAGGCGTAATTCGTGGTTGCGTTCTGAATGCCTACGAGATTCTTGCGATGAATAATTGCAATAAGTGCCTTGTGTATATAAGGGTTATAAGGTGGTTTATTTTGTGATTAAATATGACAACTCTACTGTATTAATTTATTGATGTGTTTAATATAGATTCCATAAAGCTTAATAGCATAATTCTATTTTAATATAAAGATAAAAAATAATAAATTCTATGCCTCTTTCTATGCTACAGAAATGATTGACCTACTCGTCAATCGCACAGTCCAAACCAGTGTGCCTAGAAACCAGTGTGCCTAAAATTTGCACAGTATACTTCTTTTATGATGTAGACATGAAATAAAGAATAATTTATGGAAACTACAGATCCCAAAGGGGCAAAAAGAGGTCTAATTTTTTACAGGGTAACCGTATCTCTATGTCCACTAAGTTTAGAAACCTGAAATTCGACGTACAAACTTTCCACTAGAAATAAACGAACACGTGTTTGGGCGTTTTTCGAAATTGAACCCCTAGAAACTGTTTAAAAAGAGTTTAAAAAAATAAATATAAATTCAAATACTGTTATATTATAAAGTAAATTTAATAAGATCCAAACTCATGTTCGTGAATCACTGTACATGTCAACTATTGTCAAAGCTAACCCTAACAAATGCAACCACATCACATTCACATTGAGAAAACAGATAACACCAAACATCTTCCTGAACGGCACGCAAATAACACAAACAAGGCAAGTCAAATACCTTGGACTTTACATAGATACACACTTCACATGGGGAGCACGAGGCGGGTATGGGTTCTCAGTGCGTAGCATCATGCCTTGAGAAACCCCGATGTATCTGATGTTCACCTATAGTCGGGTGGCGGCTGGTCGGCGCTGTGGCGCCCGTCAGATCGCTGATCCGGTGCGGAGAACTTCGGAGAAGTTGGTGGGCCCATATCTGTCAAGACCACTCACCTCACCTTCACGTGGGGCTCCCCGTCACCCTGCATCGGTCCCGACCGGGGTAGGGTGCGAAAGAGTGAGTGGCACCAAGACGAGAAGACGATAAAACAAACCCTTGATGATGAAGATAATGATGATATGTCGGAAAATATAAATAATGAAGTTTACGGTGCAGGGGAGGGATACCCCAGTACCGGCGCAGACGTGGGTGGACAAGCGGGCTCCGCTGTGTCGTTAGCTTGTGACCGTGGCCGGATGGGGGTGGACCACCAGGCCCCCATTCATGTTATCACGACTGGTGAGGAGGAAGAAGGAGACATTGAAATGGAAGAGGCTCCGATAGAATAAGCTACATCAAAATTGATAAATGACAAATTGATAAATGATAAATTGATAAATGACTACGAACTATTGTGTTTTTACAGAATACAGACTCTGTAAGCTAAGCATCAACAAAAGGAAGTAGCGCCTATTAGCAGACATGTTGCACAGTCTCGACCACCAGTGGGATCTTGATTGTTCTTGTTCTCCTCCACTCTCAAGGGCAACAACCATCTCGGTCGCTCGCCTCACCGTCGAACTATTATGGCTTGAACTCGATACGAATATCTCCTGCGAGTTCGACAAATCACTAATATCATCTCGACACGTAAGCGTAAGAATCATCATCTTCCACGTCTCTTAAATCCTTCATTGGAAACATCATATTGCCTCTTCCTTGAAGTTTCTTTACTATGCAACGTTCTATATTACTATTGTTAGTTTTATTTTATATATTTATATATATATTTATTATTATTGTTATTTATTATATATTTATTATTATTATTATTTATTATATATATATTATTTATTTATATATGTTTTAGGTGGAATCGTCGCTTTTTTCGATTAGCTTTGCTTCGAAGCTTGACTCTTCGTATTATGCGATCAGGTAAAGGTCAATAGATGCTGTCGCTGATCCGGTTAACACACTCCGTTGAATGCCAATGATCTGTAAATTAAGCAAGCAACAACTTTGTTGATATTTATTCAACAGTATCGAAGTTGCGGTAAGAGGAACGTTCGATTTTTACCAAGGGTCACTTATGTCATGGCGTAGTATTTTATTGAAATATACTTTCAGTATAAAACAGTAAAGAACGAGATAGTGAAATCAATTTAGTTTCCATCAGCAGGAAGGAGAAATGATCTCGTATACAGAAAATTATAAGAATAAAATAAATACGTTTGTATGAAGAACATTAAAAAGAAACAAACATGGTAAATGCATTTTCATTAAATTGCTATCTAAAAAGTACTTCAATATAAAATATTAAGTTGCTGCATATGAAATATCTTTTATTTGAAGTTTGGATTTAACGAACTAATATTACCCATTAAATTTTATCCTATTGTCCGTTAACAATATATTACGGAAGAGCAAATTTGTTATATACCACGTATATTCAATGTTAAAAACATTTATGGAAATAAAATCTCATTATTAAAATAACCAGAATATTCGGTTAATTTTCCTGTATGAGCAAGAGTATCGTGGCGGCTGCTAGAAACGTTCTTTAATTTATACAAGCAATTTTTTGATGCACAATTTATTAAAACAGCTAAAATAATTTCATTCGAAGAATTTGTTAATTCTCATAAATCTGGAATAACGAAACTAGTTATATGTATATATATGTATGTATATGTATATATGTATATATGTATATATGTGTACACACACGCGCGCGCGCGCGCGCGCACGCACACACACACAAAGAAAATCTAAACAGGAAGACAGCATTCGATCAGCTATTCATGTAACTCTTTCAATCAAGTAGGAAAAAGAAATTGGCTTTGCAAATTTATTAGGTGTATTTATCACGCGTAGAAAATGATTTACGTACAAGCGTAAATCTAGCCTAAAATATTTTACACAGATGTTCCATCTAATTAGACGAAAAATCGTTCAAATTATACTTCAAATCATTTTTACATATAATCTAATTGTTAAGCTAAAGAAAATGATTTATACGCAATTAAGGATTCTTCTAAGAATAGCATACGCGCATGTTTCACTAAATTATCGCAAAAAAAAAAAAAAAAAAAAGAAAAAAAAAGAAAGAAGATTGTCCAATCTTGTCGAAGCAATTATGTTTCAAGTCATTTCGCGTAGTTTATTGTCGAACTATGATAAATTATTCATACATAGATACATATCTTTCGCAGAATAATTTATACAGACCTTTTATCAAATTATAAGGAAAATTGTACCAGAACCAAATCCACTATTCTTAAATTACGTTTTTCATTACCGAGGATCCACCAACAATAAATCTTGTCTTTTAAACTCGATAAAGATCTTTCCTCGTTTTAAGAAACTTTCCTCGATTAGCAAACCTGCTATATCTCGAATAACTCACGCGATCTTGTTACTTGGCTTAAACATTTATTAATTATCTACGGTTGTGTTATCTCTACCCTTGAAAATTTTGAAGGTAAATTATTTTCATAAAAATTCACGACAAACTTGTTCCAAATAATATAATAAATGCCTCTTATTCTTCAAAGTTAAACGTATCTGAAAATTGAAATCTTATAGGATTTCTCGATCAAATAAAATCTTTTGATCGCAACGATATCCCTGTTTAATTTTCTAAAGATTCAATTGTACATTTTCCTTCTTCGTACGGTTCATTGAAAATTTCTAATATTAGATCGCAAGAAACATTTTATGAATATGGATTTCTAATTCGAAAAATATTCTTTTCCTATCTAATTTATTATATCGCAAAATCAAATCTTGCAGTACAGAATAACAACTTGTTCAGATCACTTCAAACATGCAATACTTTCTATGTCGGCTTACAAACGTTTTCTACTGTGAATTTATCCCGCTGTCAAAATTAATATACTCTACAGGGTATTATTATTACTTAACAAAAAATTAAAATTATTTTACAAAACTCAATCTAAACTAATTATTAGTGACCAATTAAAATTTCCTTGCAACGATTTCCGTCAGTAATTTTTATATTTCATATAATAACAGCTAAACTAAACCTTCTTATAGTAGTTCACTTAAACAAGAATTTGTCAATTATTAACAACAACTTCATTAACTTCTCAAACCTGTAAATTTCTAGTTTCACAATTCACTAAAAAAATAAATATCATATTTATAACCGAAAAAACTTCGTGCCTGTTGAAATTAACATTTCACACGATGATGATTATCTGATTTAATAAAACATTTCTACCGATAAATTTCTAGTTTCAAAATTCACTAAAAAAATAAATATCATATTTATAACCGAAAAAACTTCGTGCCTGTTGAAATTAACATTTCACAGGACGACGATTATCTGATTTAACAAAATCTTTCTACCGATAAACCTTTTTTTCAATATAATTCACTAGATTATAATAAGCCAACATCTTTTTCTTTCTTATTCAACAGTGTACATAGTTGTTAAAATCAAAATTATAAAAGAAAATCTCTTATCGTTAAACAACCTACAAGTTAGAAGCAAAATTTGACGTGATTTAATTTTTTGGCTTAAAACGTTCCCAACGATCAGAAATCTCTTCTGCTAAAAAAATTTTCTCTTTCAAAACGAGCGACCATTCTACTTGATTTTCTCTGTCAGAACGATCATCCGCCAATCAAATATCATTCGTCGGCAAATTAACTATCGCACGATTCCGTCACCTTCGAACTCAGCCTCGAATAAAATCGCCCGATCTTCACAAACGAATCATTTCTTCGTCAGAAAAATCTCTCACTATCTGAACGACTCGTCGAACGATTCATCAAAAGATGGCAGCGTCAGAAACATTGAAACTGTCGCGGCGCTTGGAAGTTTCGGATTGTCAACTGATAGAAAAAAATCTTTCTTTTTCGAATGTTGGAAAATTGGAAAATTGAATTTTAGCAACGAAATATCGCATTTTAAAACATCGCGCGCTTGTAGGTTGCAGATAAAGTTGCGAAAGGCTCGTGAATATACGTACCAGATAGATGTAGCTGTTCGAAGTTGCTGGTTGATAGGGCCGCAAGGAATCGTAACACGCCTCACTGGTCGAAAGTCACGCATATAATTGCATATAAATGCAAATAAATGCGTATAGATGCGTATAGATGTTGCGGATGCGCCTGGTCCAGATCGCAGTCAGATGCTGAGACCATGAAGCCAAGGGATGCTTGTGCAAAGTGAGAGCTCGACTGGTGGTTTTTTTTTTTTTTTTTTTTTTTAAATAGTTTATTTAGCCAATATTTGATTTTTTGTACATTTTCGAGATTCACAATAAACAATGAATTTGAGTATAGTGTGTTTAGGCAAAAGTACCGATACGCGTCGATACGACGTAGCCATGGTCTAATATGTGTCGTGGATTTTCGGTTTTTGCGTTTATTTTTTTGTTTTTTTTTGGGTTTAAGTCGCATTGGTGCGTGATTTTTGTGTATTCTTGTGTGTGTTGTATTTTGTCCTGAAACTTGGCCGCAAAACAGGACTCCTCGGTGTATTACTTTTATGCGTTGTGGGAATTTGGGGGGGGGGGGAGAGGGAAGGGGAGGGGGGTGTTAAATTATATTATTTACAATGATTACAGTATTTACATATTTACAGTACTTACATCTAGGTTACACGGTGGTAGGAATGGTTTTTTGTCGAATTGGTAGTTTTCACTTATATTTTCTTATGGGTTTGGAATCCACCAATATTTTTTTGTGTTTTTTCTGTGCTTGTCTTTAGTGTCTTTTTGGGGGAGGGCCATGTTGTACCTCCACCTGGTGTCTGCAGTCAGTCCGTTTAAGTTTTCCTCGTAGAGTATTGTCTTTATCCCTATTTTTCTTTTTATGTGGAAAATTATCGGGATATTGTTTTGGTCTTGGAGGTAATTTTTTTCGTCTAGGTATAGGAACGCTTCTGGGGGGATGTAGCCTGTTGTCATTGTATTTTTGTAATATAGTACGTTTGGGTATAAGCCGCTGAAGATTAGGCTGTTTTCTTTTATTTTTGACGCTTGTGCGAAATGATTTCTTGCTAGTTTTAGTATGTGACAGTCAATGCGGTGAATGTTGGCTAGGTCGTAGATTCTTTTGTTTTTTATATATTTTTTGTATCCGCTCTGTTCGGATCTGTACGCATTTTGGCAAGCTCTAATGCATTTTCTTTCGAAAACGCGGATTCTCTCCATTAGCGATGCTGGTATGTTGTACCAGATTGGGCAACCGTATGTTATAATTGGCCTAATTAGAGCTTGGTAGCATAATGTTTTTACATTGCTCTTGAGATGTTTCGAGTAAAATAGTCTTTTTGCTCTCCAGAATGCTTTATTGGCCTTGGCGAGTTGGGTTTCTATGTGTTGTTTGTAATTTAGTTTGTCATCTATGTTTATGCCTAGGTGCTTTACGCAGTTTTTGTGTGGTATGATTGACTCTTCGGATGCCTTTTCTTTTAATTGGAAATTTTTGCAGTGTTTTCTTTCTGCTGGGCCGATTTCGCTGGTTTTGGGTTTGAACAGTATGCTTTCGCATTTGTTTGCGTTGATTCTTAGTTTCCATGTGTGGTAGTAATCGTTGATTTTGTCGGATAGTTCTTGGAGGTCTGTGTTTATTGTTTTAGTTTTGCGGCCTTTTACGTAGATGATTAGGTCGTCTGCGAAGGCTATGGAGCGTTTGTGGGTAGATTTGTTCATGTCGAACAGGTTTAATATGTCACTGTTGTATATGTTGAAGAGTAGCGGGGAGTTTACAGTTCCTTGTTGGAGACCGTTTTTTATGGTGAATTCTTTGTTCGATGTATGAGAACCCTCGGTCATTAGGAATGTTCTGTTTGTGATCATGTCCCATACTATTTTGATTAAGTATCTCGGGAAGTTTTTTTTTATTAATTTATAAATGAGGCCTGTGATCCAGACTGTGTCGAAGGCTTTTTCGAGATCTATTAAGCAGGCGGCTACTCGTTGTTTTGCGTTTAGTGCCCAGCAGATGTCTGACGTGAGTTTGTTTGTCGCGTGTAGTGTGGAGTGTTTGTGTCGGAAGCCAAATTGGTTTTCTGGTATAATGTTTTTTTTTTTGCAGAATGTAGTTAGGGGGTTGTTGATGACTACTTCAAATACTTTGCTTATGTTGGGGAGGAGACTTATTGGTCGTAGGTTTGTGAGTGATCAGCCGTCTTTATTTTTTTTTTTGAGATTGCTATTATTTTGGCTTTTTTCCACTTTTTCGGGAAGTATGCGTTGTTTAGAGCATTGTTGAATAGTACTGTGTAGTACCATTTTATTTTGTTCGGTAGGTGCTTAAGTGAGATGTTCGGGATGCCGTCGAAGCCGGAGGATTTTTTATTATTTAGCTTGGCGAAGATTTTGTTTAGTTGGTTATAATTTGTAAAGTAATTTATTTCTGTTTCTGGTTGTTTGGGATTGTCTGAGGTGTTTTCGTTTGAGAACGTGCAGACTGTTTTGTTTAACGTTATGTCTTGTTCTATTTCGTTTTTGAGTTTGTTCGTTTCTGCGATGATGATTCTGTTTAATTCTTCTCGGCCCATGTGTTCGTTTTGGGTATGTGTTTTGGAGAAGTGGGTGCCTATGATGTCTAGTTTTTCTGTTGTTTTAGTTATTATGAAGTTATTCTCGGTGTCTTTGCTGGTTTTGTGTATCTCTATACCTGCTTCTTGGATGAGGGGAGCTTTCTCTGGAGGCAATTTGAGCGGAGTGCTGGGGTTTTGTTCTTTCGGTCTGAAGATTTGATTTATTTGTGGGAACATGTTGGCTGAGTCGTTTTTGGAGATATTTTTTATTTTGTTTGTCCAGTAGAGGTTTATAGAGTTTGCGAATTCTTGTTTCTGTTGTAATTTTATTTTGTGTAGTAGGTATTTTAGGTATTCTAATTCCTCTCTTTTGTCGTAAGAGTAGTTGTGTTTTATATTGTTTATTTTGGAGAGTATGTAGCTTTTGTCTCGTTGTAGTTCTTTTATTTTGTTGTTGATATATGGATCGCAAGAGTTTTTTTGTTTGAAGGTTGGGACGGATTTTTGGAGTGCGCTTTGTATGTGTTTTTCGATTTCGTCTATGTATGTGTCGATTTGTCTGTTTGTTAGGTTGACGTTGTTGTAGATATTTAGGTCGCATTTCTGTTCGAGTAGTTCTTGGAATTTTTTCCAGTTTGTCTTTTTGTAGTTGTACTTGGGGGTTTCGGTTTGTGTTTCAAGTGTTAGGTAGTCGGATGTGTTTTTGTTTATCTGTAAGAGTATGGCTTTATGGTCGCTGTCGTAGTCTAGGGTTTTGAGCGTGTTATTTGGTCGTAAGTTTTGGATTTTTAGTCGTGCATCTGTTAGGCATATGTCGAGGTATGAGCCTCCTTTTGGGTAGGAGGGTAGCTCGGAGCTGTAAAGGTTTGTTTTGTAGTGTATGCTTTTATTGTCTAGCCAGTTTCTGATGAAGTTTCCTCTCGTATTGTTTAGTGGGTTTTTCCAGCTTGTGTGTTTTGCGTTAAGGTCGCCGGCTATTATGTGGAAGTTTTCTTGTTTGTCGAGCTGTAAAAGTTCGAAGAGGTTATTGAATTCGTCGTTAAATTCTTTTTCGTTTCCGTAGGTTGCGTAGGCTGCGGTGATGAGTAAGTTTTCCTTTTTGTTTATTTTTATTTTTATGGTTGTCGTCTCCAGGGTTTTAAAACTTGTTATTTTGTCGTTTTGGATTTCTTTGAATTTCAGGGGGTTTTTTATGAGGATTGCCGTTCCTCCTCCTTGGATAGCGTTTGGTCTGTCGTGTCTTATTATGGAGTAGTTTTTGAAGGATACTTTGTGTCTTTTGTTCAGTTTTGTTTCTGAGATGAGTACGATGTCGGGGGTTTCTTTGTTTATTAGGGTTAGCATACTGTATCTTTTTTGGTTTGAGATTAGAGAGTTTGCATTTATTGCAATTATTTTCAGGTGTTTTAAATCTAATTTGGATGTTTTATGCTGTGTTTGTTGGTTTGGTGTGTTTTGGCTAATTGTCGACTGCGATATCTAAGGAGTTGAAGATGGTGTTGAACCTGTCATCGTGCGATGATATTGCATTTTTTAATTCGTTGAGTTGTATTTGTTGTTGATTTAGTGCTTGGATGATACTTTTTTTAAAATCTTCGAAAGCGTTTAATATTATTTGTTGAGGGATGTACTCGGTTGTAATTGGGATTTGGTTTGCCCGCGAATCTAGTTTTGGGTTTATTGTGTGTGGGGGGTTTTCGATTTCCTGCTTTGGTTTTGCTTGTTGTTTCACTGCGTCCGAGAACTTTAGTTCTGGGGTGTATTTTCGGCTTATCTGGTCTAGTCGTTTGATTTTTGTTTCTTTGTCTTTTTTAATTTTTTCTGAAAGTTTTTGGCGCAGCTCTATGATTTTGGGGCACCCTTTGTATGACGCGGGGTGTCCGTAGCTTTTGCAGTTGACGCAGAATATTTTATCCTTTGTGATTGAATCGTCTTTTTTTATTTTGCACTCGCCTGGACCATGGGGCTCGGTGCATTTTACACAGCGGTAGATTAGGTTGCAGTTTTGTGCTGTGTGGCCTAATCGTTGGCATTTGTGGCATTGGGTAATGTCATTTTTTCTTATTTTTTCCCACGTTATTTTGTAGTAGCTTAGTCTATTTATTTTTTGTAATTTCACGACGTTGCTATTGGGGGATACCTGTACTATGTATATTGGGAGCAGTCTGTTACTTTCCCTTGACTTTCTTGTCGAGAAGCGCGATACTTTCGTAAACTGTATGTCGTCTATTTTTAATGCTTGTAAGTCTTCTAGTATTTCTGTCTCTGTGAGGTTAATGTCTAGTCCTTTTAATAGGTACGTGTGTTGTTTTTGTGCTTTTGGTGTGTATGTGTAGAATGTTGTGTTGGTTGTTATCAGTAATTCTTTTGCTTTGATGTAGTCGTTTAGATTATGTAGGTATAGAGCGTGTTTGCTCGCGTGTATTCTGTTGATGTGAAAGTTTCTGATTTTGAGAGCGTCTTGTAAGAGAGCAATGGTGTCTTTTGGGTCTTGATGCGTTATGTTGATTGGCGGGGGCCTGTTACCTTTTGTGGGTGAGGGGGCGTCCTGTTGTTCCTCTGTAGGGTGGTTGGTGGGCTGTTCCTGTTGTGCTTGTTCCCTCGGCGCCTTTGTCGGTGGGGGTTGCTCTTTCGGTTTGATCAGATGAGTATGCTGATTTAGTGGTGTCGGCGGCCTCCTAGGTGGGGCGAGGGGGCTGTTTGTTCGTGTGTCGTTTGATTTTTCTTGGGTGTGTGGTGTTCCTACTGTGGACGTAGTCCTTCTGTTTGCTTTGATTCGCATTTCATTGTTCTTCCTTCTTATGGCTTCCACGATCGCATTTTGTATTGTTGATTCTTTTGTTGACGTTGCTTGAGTGTGATTCTGTTGTTGTGGTAAGGTGGTTTCCTGTGTTTGTAACACTTCAAATCTGTTTTTTGTTGGTATCACTGGTGAGGGAGGGCTTCTTGTAGTTTTCATGTTTTTGCTTTCTTTGACGGTGGTATCTTGTGTATTGTTTTCTTCTTGGATTAGAACGAGATCTTCTTCTGTGTTTTCCGGGTTGTCTGGTAGTCTTTTGGACCTTCTCACTAGCTTTGGTTGTGGGTTGAGTTTCCGCGTTTTTTGCGCGGAAAGTCTTATGCTAATGTTGTTTTCTTTGTCCGTTTTTGGCGAGATTGCTTTTCTTTTAATGGTTTTTTTTTTGTTGGGCTTACGGAGGGTTCCGTTTTTTGCTTTCCGCTTCATTATCGTTGTCGCCTATTTTTTTATTTATTTTGTTTTATTTTATTATTATTTTTTTTCCTATTTATAGCGATGGTGTCACTAATCAATTTTCCACTTTCTGCCACTTTTTTCTTTTTTCCACTTTGTCTTTCTCTTCACGAAAGATTGTCTAGTTGGCGCGCGCACTGCTCGGGTCTGGGTCAGCTGTCCCTTTTTTTTAGGGCTGAGAGGTCCGTTTGGCTCGGAGGTTCGCAGTCGACTGTGACGGGTACGAGTGCACTTAACGCGATTTGAGCGTCGGCCCCGTTACACACCCCTGCCCCTTAATCATAATTTCGACCCAATATGTAGAAAAATTAGTCTCTATACTAAGTATGTATACGTATCAGTAATGAAATTTTTGACACTGCCGCAAAATTCATTTTCATGTATGTACCTAGTATGCATGTAGAAAGAATGCGCAATAATTAATAATATGTATACCAATAGTAAGGAATTTAAAATGATATACGATTGCACGAAGCTGTGCAACGTTCGACTTTCTTGCAACGATAAGCTATTGACATAATAGCAAATTGACGGTAATAAGCAAACGATAATCGTGACTTGAATGAAAATCGACGATCTCTCTACGATTAACGGATACACGATTATTCGAATGATCGCGTATTCAACGAACCGTTTGATTAATTAGAACGTAACTAGCGCGAGGAAATTTCTTTCGCTTCTTATCACTTCCGATATTTACGATCAGATTTCTTTTTATGATACTTCACTTGCATGTTATATTTTTATTCCATTTATTAATTAATCGTGATAATATGTTTACTAATGAATTACAGTAATGTTTACTAATATTATTACATTATTATATTTTAATCAAGAAACCAATTAATTAATAGTAAATTACTTCATTTGATTGTTTCTTCTCATATTGTACGTATCGATCTTAATTAAACGTTTTTATCCTACAATATAGAAAAAGAAATAAATGTGTTTTTGATTAATTACATTTAATTCATATATTCCCGAGTCTTTTGTCATATTTTTGAAAATAATGTCACATTTTTATTACTTGGTATCCGATTACAATTTATTATCCAAGTCTTTTTATTATATTTACAAGAATCACTTAGTTTACAAGAATATACGAATCATTTGAGAAGACGTTGAGCTGTGTCAATAGTGCTCCAGGAATCCTCCAGGAAACGAAATAAATTTACGAAAATAAACAAAATAAATAAACAAAATTATCCTTTCGAAGAAACGATGTTGCATTCCTGGGGTAACAGTTATAATGCTTCTCTTATCGCGTCTTTCTAAATAATCGATATTTATTAGCAAAGTTTCCTCAAAACTGAAAGAATTGGAAATTTCTATTCTTTTGGTGAATTTAATTGTTAATTTCTTCGATTTATTCTTTTACATAGTGATAGTTTTATTCTTTCATCGTTATAAATTTATAAACTTTTAGGCCACCACCAAACTACAGATTTTTATGCATCATTATAAGAAATTTGAAGCAAATAACGTTTTAAAATATATGTAGATGTGTGTTCAAATCACGACGGTGTCACTAATTGTGGAGAATCGTTGGTCCTGTTCAACTCACCACTGGGTTACCAGTGTAGGATTGTAAGCGATCGATAGAATAGCGCGAGCTTGCTGTTGCAACCCGTCAAATATATTTAAAATAATTAAATAAATAAATATAAATGGTGTCGTCGAGACGCTCGTACAGCGTATAAGTCGCAAAATAAGATCGCTGATAAATACTCGATAAATGCTCGATAGATACTGCTCGATAGCTCTAGATAATTAACTCGCTCGTAATCGCATCCGTCGGGGGAAAGACGATTGCACGTAACGGCGACGTTGTTTTGCCCGGAGTTTATTTATTATTATGCTGCGTGTTTCCTAACGATATTAATACTTCGAGGCAAAACAATATGACTTGAATTGTCCTCTGACTCATGTGCTGCTACATATATTAGGTATTTCATATTTTTTAATTTATAGATATAAAAATATGAATTTGCATAGATATCGGTAGTCTAACGAATAAAATTTCAGAGATTTTTGATATTTTTACATTATGCCAGTTATATTAAAAAACGAGTATTCTCCTATTGGAAAATGCTGCGTTTATGGTACAAGAACACATTTGCTAACATTTTCATAATAAGTGAAATCCAATGAAATGTAAACGTTGAGCTGGAAAACAGACGAAAACACTTTAAAACGGATATAAAACGTCTGATGAACTTTAATTAAATTACGTTGATGCGATTGTTTGTTTCTTTCCCCTTATTCAGGGTTCGAGGGTTGGATTACGGAACATTCCACAGGATTAATCATCGATTGATTAATATCGGCTGAAATAACAGTGAGGTCCGTTGCAATGAAAAATGGTAATTAAGTGTTCGCTCTTACAGGAAGAATCTAGTTGAACGATATACATACGTGTGTAGGTATGTGTATGTATCTTCAATGAAACGGTATAAAACAGCAAGATGTTTCCGCGGCCTGGGAAAATCACAAGCGCATATCACTCGTAATTAAGAAATCTAACTTCCGGGTGTATAAATGCAGTATTTAAGTAAAACCTCGTTGTATACGATATTTTACTACAAGACTTTAATTTAATTTACTTCTAAACACTGCATAATTACAACACTTGATAAGCGAAATACGAATCGTAAAAACAAAATCGATCTGTTAGGATCTTTTTAATAATTATTCCCTACCACCGAAATTCATATAGATAGAATACATATAGACGATCAATCAATATTTCAGAAAAATCTCGCCGACAGCTTTAATACAGCATGAAAAGTAAAAAAATTTACGTACTGACATAACGTTGTGATTCCTGCACTCAAAATCAAACGGATACGATCGTTCGATAGAACTTTTAAAACTCTGAACTTATTTGGCCTGCAACATTTTTGGCAAAAATGTTTGAAACAGTTTTAACATTCTGTGTAATAATACGATACATAATACATAAGAATAATTAATTTGGGAACACGTAAAATCACGTAATTAGTTATTCGATCGTCATTTGCGGTCTTATCAAAAATTATTCGATTCACTCGGAGTGCCAGTAGGAAATGAGATGAGACGAATCACAGATAACGTCGCGTGTCGCACGAAAAGTTCGACAATCCTGACGCTGGCTGGCCAAACTTATTTACGATATTTTTCTAATTGACATTCAAGACAGTTTCTTTTAAGAAAAATATTTCCTTAATGTTTCATAATATTTTGTTAATACCTTTTAATGCTTATCTAAACAAAACTCAATAAATCGTTGAATTTAACAAAAAAAGTACTTTAGAAGGTTTTTAACGTTTAGAAACCAGAATCCGAAATAGAATGCGAAAACTGTTCTGAATCAGATGATTTCTTATCTTCATCGTGGCTTACGGTTCCATCGTAATGAGTTTCTGATGGCACAGGTATTTCTATGATTTCTTTTAAAAACGGTTTACTTTCTTTCGTCGGTATCTGTCTCACGCCAATCAAAAGTGGATCTGATGTAAAAAATTATCCGTCAATGACGTCCAGGTCACATGTTTCTGTGGAAAAGTTCGTGCAATAATTTTGCCAGCGCGATCAAAAACGCTTACTCTACGGCTTCAACCGCTTCTTTCGCTAACTGACTGATAGGAAATAAAACGTTCTGTATTTCAATGGAATTTTCTACGTGATTGATACAAATCTATCGATATAATTTGCCAGTGGCCAATGTCCGTTTTGCAAATTTCTACGTATTTATTTTATGGCCAGCACCAGAGATTACTTAGATCCATGTCCATTATTTTTACTTTTGTAAAATTGTTGTAAAATTGGAACATTTTCTTGTAAAATGAAGCGATAGTATTATATATTTTATCATCAACGATAATTAATATCGGAGATGCGCTGGTTAGGATTTTGATTGGCAGCTGATCATCCGATCAAGAAGCCGTCTCCGCCGAAGATTTTCAAACACCGTCAACGAACAAGACGCGTCAAATTTAAAGTTATTTAATATTACAAACTCAAAAAGAAAATTCGTTAGCATCGTTCGCCATGTTTACTTTTTTCATTGCATCTTATTTCTTTTAAAGACATTTCTCTTTTGGAAAGTTTCTTGTTATGGTCAAATTAAGAAATAATTACGGGTATAATTTTACGGATTCTAATAAACTTATTGTACGTAACGAAAAAGATATTGAAAAAATTGGAATTCAATTTCATAAACGCGCTGTAAATTTAATAAAATGGAATAATATTAATCGACTAAAAAGAAATTACGAGTTATATGTTGTTATTAAATCAATATTAGATCCGTGCAGTTTCTACAGTCGAATATTCAGCAAATACGTTGAACAAATAGTTGGAAAATTTTGCGCGAAAGTTCCGATTGAAAGTCCGAAAATATAGGAATCGTAGAAAGGTCTGGAAAGTCCAATAACTCCAAATTAACTCTGAAGTCCAAAGTCTGGACGATTTACTCTTGCAATTGTAGAACCTATTACATATCTAATTCAAAGTGCCAATGTCCTAATTCTTTAAATGACGCGTTAACGTAACTTTAGTCCTTAACGAGTTAATATCGCGAACATTCGGCTGGAAATATTCGTCAGAAAATATTCGAGGTGAAATACTGAAAAATTACGCGAACGAAATCGACGTGCACCGGTAGCTCTGGAAAATCTTCAACGAACGAGTGTTCGTACACGGCCTTCCAGACGTTTTTCCCTCCGACCTTCCTCAAGCGACCTCGAGAGAAATGCACCACCGACGAGAAGCCGGAATCCTCCTTTTAATCCGACCAAGTCAGATCTTTTAATATTTTCACGATTTCTTCCCTCGACGTTTTAAACCATTGTTAGTTGATCTATAATACGTGAGCTTTTAATATGAACTCTTTCCAGAGGAGATTACAGGAGAAAAACATGACAAATACACGTTTGTTGATGTTTCCGATTTTATGATAGAATAGGATGTTCGTGATTAAATAAAAAGGATTTCAATACGAACAAACTTGCCAGAGAAGTAAATCTGAAAAATAATTTATAAGTTGGTGAAGTTTTGCGAAAGATAAATATTCAAATATACGTACGAGATAAGTATTTTTTGAATTTTTTTGTTTTATCGACACCGTTTCAATTATGCATGAATAGATTAAATTGCAGTGGCGATTTGTAACAACAGACCCTATTCATATTTGGAGAACTGTGATAATCTTCGTTGATATTTAATACATATGATACGTAATGAAAAACAAAATGTGACTACGACGAATTAGAATGAAGTTTCGAAATTTGTTTGCTTTTCCATCTCCAATTCAGTCATACATGTTTCATAATGCATGACGTAAAAGAAAGATCTCGATATAAAATATAATGTCATACGATATTTCTGTTACAATGCATAATATTCTGTGACGTAGATGCGCGCGCTGCGTCGCTTTGATGAACAAATAAAACGTAGCGAAGAATCGAAAGCGAGGTCGGCACGTGCGGCGCAATTTATTGCGTATTTCGAAAGAGACTCGCGAAGCTTTTGTGCTTTTTTAAAATAAAATTGAAATAAAATGAAATTGTGGAGGTCTTACAGCGTTATTGAAATACTATTTATCAAAGTAAAATACTGCTATATGAATATTACTAAAATATTAGTTATTAAATATAATATAGGAAATTTATAACATTTAAGAAAATATAATATAAAACACAATAAATTTGCATGAAAAAAAATGGTATAAAAACGTAGAATAAAGTAATACCAATCATTAAATTATAGTAAGTTAGTGAAGATAAAGATCGAGAGAAGAAAAAGAAACATCTTTCTTAAAGTCTTTTGTAGACGAGCATAATTTATTAATACATAATAATGCATGATTTTGATATTACTTTTTTTTTATATATATATTTAACATTACTTCGATAATGCTGATCGTTAGCAACGCAGGACAATTGACAGTCGCATAATTTCAGACACAATTTTGTAGATCTCAGAAATTAAAGAAGACTCGGCAGATTTTTATTATTATTTTGTTAAGCAGTTTAGCGATTTTTCTCTCGTGTCACCAATTCAGAGGGAACATTTTGATATAAATGTATCGTACGTATGGAAATTTCCACGCAATAAATGACAAAAATAAAGCTGCAGAAACGAGCGATGAATTTGTAAAACATGATAAAAGGACGTCATCGCTAATTATGACAGTTAAACTCTCTGAAATGCAAGAGGAAAGTGGAAACATAAAATTAACGTAATTAAAACTACTTTCGGAGAAATTCGAAATAAATATGAATATTTTACGCAGCCAGAGTAATTTAAAAAAATATTCAAATTAAAAACATAATATAATGTTTCATCGGTTCGTTTGAATTTTATTGTCTTCTACTTATATGGTTATCATTCTAGGAGTACGCTTCTAAAATAAATGAAAGTAGAGAAAGCATGTTTTGAGCAACGTTTTATACGTGAGCAAAATAACATATACGTATAACGATCAGAATTAGGCGAAGTTTTAAATATTTAATAGAAAGGTGAAAATCAAGTAATATTATTTTATATTATAGACAACCGTTATATAGACACGTCACACATCAGGACCCGAAGAATGTCAAATTTTTTAAACAAATCTCAAATACTTCAGACAATGATCAGTATACCTAATTCAATTGGTATACTTAATTTTCAATAATAAATACTTTTCTTCACTATATAATTCACTTAAATACTTTACCCCGAAGTAGAATAAACAAGACTAAAATGTAGATCTAACAGTTTAAACGTTTTAATTATTTCGCACCTCTACAATTAATTTGGGAGAAGAGAAATTAAGAGCAAGAAAAATTAATTGCAGCTTTTTCTTGCTCTTTACAAGGAATTGTCCTTTTATTCGCGGTTCGCAAGTTGCTCGACATTCTGTTTACCGAGGAAGAAATTGGAAGATGCTACACTGGCGAAAGTTCCATGTCGTGTCTCTGTTTAATCCTTTATTTGACGAAGGTCAAAGAAAGTAGTCGTTCAAATCGCCAAGCAATCTAATTCATTATTCCTGTCTGTTTGTCTGCTGCATCTTCGGAGATTCACTTTTGACGCGGCTTTTTCCACCTTCTGCAGCCGATTGTATCAAAAGATAAAATTATATTCGCGAAAGTTTCACAAGTATAAAAATTCATTAGGAACAAAATTGAAGAAATGAAACTTGAGTAGAAATTTGCTTCGTATAAATACTAAATACGTATTATTATAATTGATATTCTCCTTTCATATTTATATAATGTTATATAAATATTTTTTATATTCTCATATATGGTGTGTCTACTCCTCTATGGCAAGTATCGAAATACTTTCGCAATTCGCTGTATACATAATATATTGTATTTTTCATTTAATATTGTTACGTCGGCCGACTCTCTACCTGAGCCGGACCTCACATCGCGGACGGATGGCAGCCAGATGTCCGCACATCCTTATCGCGTACTCTTGAAAACACTCGCAGCCTGACTATAAATCTCAGAAAACTCTGGCGAAAGTCTTTCATTGCAAACAAGGGCTTTTCCACGAAAGCGTTTTCTAAGGTTTCTGGTTAACGTCTGGAAAACACGTGAACGCTAAGTGTTCACACGTGCGATGCCTCCTACTCCCAACTTTCCATCGAGGGTGGCTAATACCCTTCCTAGTCCATCGATAGTCTTACTAACCAATAGAAACAATTTCTATTACCCTCACTTCTCCAACCAAAAACTGTCATCAACAAATCAGATGATTCCGTGCGTTAGACACACCCTTCCTTAGCTCACCTCCGACACAGCATCGTCACGATCAAGTCAGTTCGTCTTCGTCGTCAATTCAATCAACACGTCTACCACGATCGCTCAGTCCAACGAACTCACTGAGAAGCATCGTAAAGTCGCAATCTAACATTCTAACCGATCAGTCGCAGTCGAAAACTCTCTGTACGGTCGCGTCCAAATCAGTCACATTGTATAAGATATAACTCGAACATTCTAGTGGTAACTTCCGATACTATTTAAACCGACACCTTATATAATCTGTAAGTGTTATTGTGATACAAATATATATTTATTCTACAATCGTAGAATAAGTTGCATTCAGTAAATCACCCCGGTTATCCTAAACGAAACGCGGGGAGCGACCATTTCGCGGCGTCGATTAGCCGAATCGTAGCGAGAATTTACGACTCTCGCTGACGCGTTTCCTCGCGACCGCGTCTCTCCGCGAACGGTCGCAACAAATATTATTTCATAATATTTCAATTAAATAATATCTCCAAAGATAAATTTAACGAATTCCCTCAGACGTCATTTTCACAATATCGTTTACGACGTTGCGTCCCATTATCCGACCGATATTAAATCGATACCTCTTTCCTTAACGAGCACTACCAGGAAAGTTTAAAATTATACTTCAGATTCTGGATCTATGTCGGCATAAGTTATTCATTAAAGGATGATTTATGCACAGATTACGAGGGCATGGGCGAAAATTCTACGCGTCTGACTTTTTTCCTTTTCTGTCGCGTCCATTTCTTGAAAATTCATCTTAGCTGAATACCGATGAAAGTTAAAAAACGCCGTTCGTGGAAAATCACGAGGACGTTTAACGTATAGAAATCGCAATAGAACACTACAGCGACTATGCATATAAAAGAGCAGATTATCTTTTCTATTACAAACGTAACGATGTGCATTTTATATGCATATACGTGCGAAGAGCTCACAGGAAAAATGGGGAAATGTCAAGTTTTAGGATTTCTCAGGAAATAGAAATTTATTTTTCAATATACAGAGTGCCCCGATTTAACTTTGACAGCGAAATATCTCGAAAACTGAATTTTAACGAAAACAATGTTTTAAAGAAAAGCTGTAGAGTTCTGAGGGACACGTTCGATATCAATCTTGTCTCAAAAATCAAATAAAAGAATTAAATACTTTTTATTCTCATTGGCTTTTTTCAATTTGACTTTTCTGTTTTCTAGATACTTAATTTGAAGATTAACCTTCGCACGGCGAGTAAAGAATAGAAACTATGGAAATGACTGATAAAACTTATAACGTTTACGGTGCAGGGGAGGGATACCCCAGTACCGGCGCAGCCACGGGTTGTAAAGCGGGCCCCATTGCGTGGTCATTGAGCAACCGTGGCAGTCCGGGGGTGGACCACCAGGCCCCCGGACGCGCTCAAGCGTCTGGTGAAGAAGTCAAGCGACCAGTGAGGTCCCGGGGCCGAGGAAGCAGCGACCAGTGAGATCCCGGGGCCCGGCAAGCGGCGACCAGTGAGGTCCCGGGGCCTGGCAAGCGGCGACCGAGGAGAGAGGTCCGACGACGGTATGGCGTCGTGCACCTCCTCTTCGACGATCAAGAGCGCGCCTGGTAGGCGTGCAAGTAGGAGAACTATTGGGCAGGCAGACCGCGGAAGGATGATTGGGAGGGCGGTGCACAGTGGCGTCCCGCAGGTACTGGGCCCGTTGCTGTGGAACATCGCGTACGACACGGTACTTCAGGCGCCGATGCCCCCGAACTCGGCGCTGACGTGCTACGCCGACAACACGTTGGTGCTAGTATGGGAATCGATATGGGGCAGGATCGTCCGTCTGGTGGAACTGGCGGTGGCCGGCGCGGTGACCGCGATCAAAGGGCTGGGGCTGGATGTATCCCCCGAGAAGTTCGAGGAGATGTGGTTTTGCCGGAGGGCCGATTACGGGACGCCTCCGGCGGACTATCGCCTGAGGTTGGCGGGGGCAGAGATCCGGGTCGGGACCAGTATGAGATACTTGGGCCTGACTCTCGACAGTCACTGGACGTTCGGCGCCCACTTCGAGCGTCTTATACCGTCTTATATCGAGGCGACGGCGAACGCCCTGGGACGTCTGCTATCTCGGCTGGTCCGGTCCGGTGTCGAAGTGCGTAGGCTGTACACCGGCGTGGTGCGAGCAAAGCTCCTCTACGGAGCTCCGATCTGGCCGGGGATCGGGAAGCTGCATAGGTGGGTGGTGCTTGCACCGTTTCAGCGGCGGCAGCTGCGACAGTGACCTTGCTCGTTGACCTTCCCCTGTTCGAGCTGCCGGGTTCTCCCGGGCAGAGCTGGCGCGCCAGGGGTTGAGAGGGGTTGAGAGGGGTTGAAAGGGGTTGAGAGCCCTCGGGCGCGCTCCCCTGATCAATAGAGTGACGCAAGTTCTCCCGGGGCATGGATGTTTCGGCGAGTATATGCGCCGAATCGGAAAGAAGGCGACCGCGTGTTTGATCCGGCTAACATTGCCCGGCGTGGGCAGCGCTGCCACATTCTCTCATCGGGGAAATAGAGGTTGACCTTTGAAGCGCTGTTGACGAGCGAGAGGGGCAGGATGGCCGTATATATATTATTTATTTTATTACTATATTTTATCGAAAAATATCTTTACATTCTACCGAATCGCCTACGTACTGATTTTTCATTATTACATTACGCTCTCTGAGGGCAAACATTCAGAATATTGATTAAAACGCCGACGCAAAGCACCATATATGGAATATGATAAAAAGAATATGAGCTGTAAAGAGCGAATGGTAGAAAAATAAATTATTAACAAAATTGTGTATGACATCAGAGAAGTTAAAAACGTTTATTATTAAAATTCTCTCGTGCGTTTTAACTTTGTTAAAAATATAGGAAATATCGGAGGTTTCGACAGGTTTTAATACAGTGGATAACTGACTCTTTATGCTTTTTGATCCTATTTAATTAATTAATAAATCTTATTCAAACAAAGAGCGAACGTACAGAATCGATATTAATACCAATGAAAACATCACGACCAAATACGCCCGCAGGGAAACCTTGTAAAAAAAACCGTACAGCAAGAACCATAAAAGTTGCATCGAATTTATCTTCGGAACTAATTTATTGATCGGTTAGTTGCTTGTGTGAGTGTACTCGTCATGAGGTAATACCAATATTTTATGTTATAACGAGCCTTATCGGTAATAAAATTACAAAATAAAACATAATAAATAAATTTTATTGCAATTTAGTACCATATTATAACAGCCACACATACTTCCGTATTTACATTTTACGTACATACTTTTCAAAGTTTTCAAGGAGGTTGCAACAGTTAGCTAACTGCCTGATACGTATTGTACTTAATAGGTCCCCTGTGTTTTTGAGCGCTGTGTTGGTAATTAGTAGGTAAGTTTCACGAAGTAATACATTTACAGTTTCTATTCGTTTTATTGTAAAGCAAGAGATCGTATTCGTACGTCACGTTGTCGGGCAGAATTTTGCACGAGGTTACATCAGCATGCGCAATATCGTACGCCGAGTTCCATTGCCTAGCAATTTTCGTCCCGTAATTTGTTTGGTAAATCAAAGAATTGTGGATTTAAAATTTTAAACATAAAGTTTTATATACATGTATGGGTTTGACAATGATAAAATAACAATAATAAAGATTCCAATATCAGCGCGTATTATTTTCAATGCAAATGAACGAACGCATTCTACATTTGCATTCGCTGAAACAGCTTAAAAATGGAAGGTAAATCGCGGGATATGGAAACTGATCGAATGGAATGTAATCAATCCTTCATTATAAGCAGATAATATCCGCTGGCAAGTGCAATGATCCTATACTGGTACGCGTTAAAAATAAATTGGCCTCGGTTTGCTCTTACTTTCGTTCTGCCTCGAATCGAATCGCTGCATTTCGACTTTCTTGGAATCGAAATCGTCCACTTCCTCTTTGGATGCTTCCGCGAATCGACATTGCAATCTGTATTGGAAAAGCTTGTCTACGTCTCAAGCTGTTAGCTTTCTTTCTCGTGAAAAGCGGATTTTGATAAAGCTCTGACTGCTTATTTTAAAGTTCAGATTGCGATTTAGTTTAGTTCTAGTTTAGTTTTAGTTTAGTTTAGTTTTAGTTTAGTTTACTTTACTTTACTTTACTTTACTTTACTTTAGTTTAGTTTAGTTTAGTTTAGTTTAGTTTAGTTTAGTTTAACACCGAATTTATTGATAACACGATATTATACTGACATTATTATTCTGTTGGAAATAGTTCTTAAAATGTAGATATTGATAAATAGAGTAACATTAAAAACACTAGTTATTATTATTAAACAAATATATTATTAGTAATTATAGTAATACTAGTACATTATATATATATATATATATATATATATATATATATATATATATATATATATATATATATATATGTACACATTATTACATTTTTAATACACCATTTTGCGAATGAAAAAGCTATTTACAAAAAGATACTCGTAATAAATAAAATCTTCGAAAATTTACCTAGAGATTTCATGGAATACATGTATACACACGCCCACCATTGCATTCTTAGTACACGGTTCTGCAAAGGCAAAACGCTATTTACAAAACGATATTCGTAGAAAATAAAATTATCAAAAATTCATCTACGGATTTCGTAGAATACATGTATACACACGCACACTAGTGCATTCTTAGTACACGATTTTTCAAAGGTAAAAGCTATTTGCAGAAAGATATTCGTAATAAATAAAATTATTAAAAATTCATCTACGGATTTCGTAGAATACATGTATACACACGCACACTAGTGCATTCTTAGTACACGATTTTGCAAAGGTAAAAGCTATTTGCAGAAAAATATTCGTAATAAATAAAATCTTCAAAAATTTATCTAAAGATTTCATAGAATAGTTCAATAAGAAGGAGTCGAATATACATTAAAATACGAAGTATTTCCTCCGTCGTTGATATCTAATTTGCTATCCCGTAGTCCCGTAATTGCCTCGACGCGCGTACCTGGCATTTTTTCCTTCGAATAAAATTTAAAGGCGAACAGCAATGGTGAACGTCGCGGGAAAAGCCAAAGAATGTAATCCATGTTACACGAAGTGATCGTGCAGGAAACGTACAGAATCTTGCGTGATCCCTTAGCTGTGTACGGAAAAACAAGTTCAGTTAACAGCTATTCCCGAGTATTGAAATCTAAAAGAATTCAGTTAGACATTCGATGCCATCATAACCACTCTTTAAATTCATAAGATAAATAAAAAATAATGTATAAATTTAATTTTATATCCTAATAAACAAGAAATATAGATATAGGTATGATATTTATGCAAATGAAATATGCAAAGTATGTCGGAAAGATATTTGATATATGTTTATGTTATCGAATATTATCTAGAATATTTTGTTCAGATTTGCAGTTATCAATTGACGACGTTTACATCTATTAAGATATATCCAACGTCTACCTATCTTTTAAAATATTCGTTTATAGAAAGAATTTCCCGTACATGTTTCTTCACTAAAAAGGGAACGCCCAATAGGCCTCATAAAAAATATAATCTAGCAAACACGACGTTGGCACCCTGCGAGGGTAGCTACCCTCAAGCTATATTTTATTTTTATCCTTTTTTTTTTACCAACAAGATGTAATATTTTACCAAATATCCTTCTGGACAAATTGAAAAAACCAAAATAAAATAAAATAAAATAGAAAAAAAAAAACATGTTTCTTGTTTGCCATACAATTTACGTTGCAGATTATGATGCTATGAATTTGATCAAATAGAACTGTCCTGATTCGAAACAAACCCACGGCACGTTATTTCTAACCAAACACTACAAATCGCAAAAAATGTATGATTTCATTTGGTCTGTACCATTTTATATATCTTGAACTATATATAATTTGATGAAATAAATAATTCATACAATTACGTGATGATATGGAAGTATATCCTCTTACAGTACTTTTACAGGTTTTATTAAATTCTCTTAATCGACATTTCCGATACGGTTTCGAAATGAACGAACGCGCTAATTGTATGCAATTTACAAAGCAGAACTTTAAAGTCCACTCGTACGATTACCTGCCCGGTGAATTATTCTGTTATTTCATTCTGTTTGAAACGCGCGAGCCGAAAGAAAAAAAACACCGTCGACGGGAAAATCAAGTTTCTGCGATGTTTCCCTCCCTTTCTTCTCTGCGAATCACGATAATGTGTTATGAAACGCAACATCCAGTAAAGCCAGGAAAGGGAAAGCCAGGAAAGGGGAAGCCAGGGTAACCTTATCCGATACTATAATTTGAATTTGATTATTTGAATATTTTATTATTTGAATTTTTGATTATAAAATCGAAACGCAGTATCGAACGTGAAAGATTAAGCTGTAATCGGTTTGGATCGTTTGATCCTCCTTTTGAAAATGTGCCCCCGCGAGAAAGGAAATCATTACTTTGAAATTCTGTCAGTCGCCAGACTTTATTTGATTTTAATTTAGCATGCACTCATCGTGTCGTTCAGCTTGCAATTATTTTCGTACCGAGTGTGATAAAATACGTAACGTAATTGTAAAAGACGACGAATGCTCTCGAGAGACTAAAGGCGTAGGATGGAACTAAGCTTTCGAACATAGTCTTCTTCTTTTTTTTTTCTATTTTATTTTATTTTATTTTGGTTTTTTCAATTTGTCCCGAAGCATATTTGGTAAAGTATTATTTATGATGTTTTAGTGATTAGGGGAAAAAAAGGAAATATAGCCTGTGGGTAGCTACCCTTAGCGGGGTGCCATCTCCGTGTTTGCCAGGTTATAAAGTTTATGGAACATACAGTGGCTTACAAAAATGGATTTATGAATACATTACGTGTTATACGAAATTTTTTGAAATTTAGTCAGCCCTGAAAGAAGATAAATCTTTTCTAAATTATCCGATTTTAAGAGAAGAGGATATTTCCTTCATTTCATACTTTCATTTCATACTTTCATTTCAGACTTTCATAAATTATATTTATACTTTTTCCTACAAACTGAAAATATCTCAAAGCTTTAAAATCTCACATTTCTTCTTCCATGTTATCTCGAGATATAGTATGATGTAAATAAAGTCGTGGAGCTTTACGTGCAACTAATTGCGTTGATCGTATTCGTATTTTACTTATTTATACATATGAACATTTTTAAATTAACGTAGAAACCAGCGCAACCTTTATGATAATATAAATATACTTCTTTTCAGTAATAACGTGATAGACTTTCCTGAATTATAAATTAAATTATTTAATTATAAGTAATATTTAATATATATTTATTACTATTTTAATAAAATTATGACTTTCAATGCCGAGTTGCTCAACATCGAAATACATTCTCATTTTTGATCGTGTTCAAAGTATAACTCGTACTTCGTTATTCGAGATATTTCAATATCTCATTATACGTTAAACGTAACATTTTCAACATTTCAGCTTCATAATTTTATATTGAAATATACTAAATAGAGTAATAAAAAGCGTTCTATATTTCACTTAACAGAGTAATAAAAGTCGATGCATCATATAAATGCACGTCTGTACGTCTTAATAGTCCCTGCATTCTGCAAAGTTCATGCATCACATACTATTCATCATGTCCGAGCAATTACTTCCTGCTTATATCTTACCCATCGATCCTTTCGATAGAAGAATGTTTGATATCAAAGAGCTACCTATATTCGGTACAATTAAACAATTAAATAGAAAATTCTATTACAATTTAACGAAAAAAAAAAAAGAAAAAAATACAGAAAAATACAGAAAAATAAATACAGAATTATAAAGATACGAGAGACAAGCTAGGATAATTCAACCAATTCTGCCTCGAAGAATAGATCGATCGAGGATAATTGATAGGCACGTCACGGTCTCTACGTTTCTTCTTAACAATCTATCTATTTAAGGTGCAGTGAGATGAAAGTCTATGTACTCGTACAGTGATTTATGAAAGTACTGAAATATTTATCACAGACGATTTCGACTACGTTGTATCTACAAATATTGTTGTACAAAAGTTTTGAAAATTAATGTTGCAATATAATACTACAATTGTAAATGAAAAATATATAGGTATGTGAGTTACAAGAAATTTATTGTTAACACACATATTTAGGTTAAAAAATTGAGCACAGCACGAGCAGTTGTTTAAACGTAATATTTACGTGTCGTCGCCCCAAACAGCGAAGCTTATTAACAATATGAATAATTGACCGCACGAACATATCAATGTACCATTTGCGAAGTGCACGTTTGCAATTGTCTTGTAGCTTCTATGTAGGTATGTTTCAAATTTTACCAACAATGGTATCATGACTGTAATCATTTATGTTTCAATGTTTCGTTATAGTATTGTAATATTTTATAACAAACATCAGCGTAAGAAGTATTTGTATAGTAATTAATTTCAGCAAAACTATCGTAGAACATCGTTTATTAATAAGAAATATAACGGATTCGATATTGAACATATTCTTACAAGCCTTTAAAATAATTATCATAACAGAAAGAGCGATGTATCTATGTATTCTGTGAAAATGTTAACAAATATTTAAAAAATTCTACAAACATGTACGTAATAAATATTACCTTGTATTTGAGCAAACGAAATTTATTAATTTTAGCTTCGTTCCGCTAAAATTAATTAATTTTTTACTATAATTAATTTAATTAATTTTAAATGTTGGTTTTATTCCGCTAAAATTAATTAATTTTAAATGCTAGCTTTATTCCGCTAAAATTAATTAATTGTAACTTTATTCCGGTAAAATTATTTTATTATTTAGTCGGTTTGTCCTTCGATTTTGTTACGGTTTAAAACCGCCGTAGTATTGAATTTATCAAATTAAAAAGGACTTATAATAATAATCTGAAATATCTTTTCGTTCTTCTCATGTAAGCTCTTTGAATTATTTCTTGACCTGAATCGGATGCAAGATAACAATCCAAAGCAATAATACTATTGATACGTAAGCGTTCAACTTGTTAGGAAACATTTAAAACCACCTACGCAATAGTTAAACAAAAGACGTTATTGGAAATATACGAGACCGCTTGAAAGAAAAAATACCTATATTTCCAGGAACCCATATTTTACAAAGAAATGATTTAGAGAGAGAGAGCTCTTTTCGAAGAACGGAAAAATATTTCGCGTATTTATTCGTCAATTTGATAAATTCAATGCCAGTTTTTAGATATTTTTTAATATTTTCACAAGGAACATAGATATCTTATGTTCTGTTTTCTGGAAATTATTGTGCAGACTCCTAAAACTATATACATATTTTTTTAGTTATTAAAATTTCCTTAATAAGCGATATTCTACATTTTCTTTTCAAATCAATTACTGTACAAATATTTTTTACTTTGGCTGTATTCCATTCGCTTCCTACGTTCGATTGCACGTGTAGTATTGCCTTTGATATCCTTTACATGTCACTACGTCTAAAGTAAAGGAAAAGCAGAATACAAACAGGAAGAATATTTTCGCTTCTCGATTCGTTCCGTTCATTCTTTTTCATATTCTTTCGTAATACGGTGCAAATGAAGCGTGTTTTTTGCGTAGCAGTCAATATTTTCAACTCGTTTAAAATCGTCAAAGGATGGAAAATCGAGAGATAGCCGCGTGACCAACAATTAGCAAATGCAGCGTTAGCAGCTGCTGGTTCGCCTATGACAGCATTATTGATCGAAGAACCATACGGTATCGATAAGGTTCACTCTTCATGGAAAAATTACACGATGCAGGGAAACTCGTTACAAAGATTATGCATGATCAGACTGAATGAAGAAATTTTTTATTGGAAGAATCGAGGGAGCTAAAGTAATGGGCACAGTAGCCAACTCCACTAAAAAGCAATTATAAAACTCAATCAAGTTCAGTTTCGATATCCAGACAATCTTTGAACTGTTCATCAAACGACCGCCCTTCCGGACGAAGCAGTCATCCGATAACAGGACACGATATCAAGTATACATCAAAGTAACAGGCCAAATTAGTTTCAAATGAATGTAGGCTTCGCCGCTGTTAGGTTGAAATATTTTCTTAAATAATTGGAAGCAAATTACGTGAGGTCTTTCATAAAGAAGTTAAACAGACTTTATCTGTATCAGTGAAATTGGGTTCAGTGGAGAAGACTAAGCCAAGATACTGATATATTACGTCTTTTTGCGTGAGGAGGGGAACATGCTGTGTTACGCATGCCCAGTGTGACCCGCGCCGCTGGGTTATGTGGGGGACTCGGGCGGATGTGTTGCCATACCCCCACTAAAAACCTCTCACTCCTACTTCCACTGCTTCAAGGGCGGACAAACCCCGGTAATACCTGTCGGCATTCATCAGGGTCGTCCTTCCTTTCATGCCCCATTGTATCTTCTTCTTCGGGCAGTTGCTACTCGCGTCATACTCTTAGCTAGTTCAAATACTGGGCTGATGTAAAAAAAAAAAAAACCAAACACCACACACGGAGTTCCCAAGCGGTCACCACCCATCTTAGTACTATCCATCCGTGCTGCCCAGCGCGTTGCTTAAAACTTTCGTGATCGGACAGGAACGAGAGTGCACTTATCGCGGTTTGGGCGTTGGCCACTGATAAATTGCATCCGAAAGCAAGAAGGAACTGCAAACTAAACAAAAGACGATTCCTATGAAATTACTCCCTGGTCTCAAAGCCAGATATATTGTCAATTTGCCATTTAACAATAGCTGCTATTGCTCACCAATTTTACTAATACAGTCATGATGATCCTATCTCGTTACAGCGTACATGAAATTTCAAAATGTTTCATATGACACACGTACCTAATACATACATTAAAGGTGTCTATGAACATTCAAATACTTTCACTATACACACCTGATGAAGACAAACGAGAAAAGTGTCATGAATTTGTATTGAGGGAAGTTAATGATCGTTCCTCCACCCTGATACGGACTTCCATTGCGCGAATTCTGTCGGCTGATCTTTTTAAATTTCAATCAGGATGTTCGCCGGCCGACTGTACGAGCCATTCACTCGTCACTGCCGGTGACAGCATTCGTTTCTTGCGTGACGTGTTATCGATCGCGAATTTTAGGTAGTTCTTGCGCTGGAAGTCTGCGGTTAACACGTATAGTTTCTTTCGCAAGCAATTATTAAGACATTAAGTCTCGTTGCAGCATGCAAGGATGCACTTTAAGAAAATTTTCGTAAGGAACTTTATGATAATTGAAGAAATAATACGTACATATATCAGCAGTTCTAAATTTCTGATATATGAAAGACAGTGGGGTGAATAATTTGTGCGATACACTATACAAGTCATTTATGAATAAAAATTGTATTATCGAAAAATTTATTTTGAATGTTAACGTATGTGATAAGTTTAATTTTGAGCGATTATGCTAGGAGCAATGTGGTAAGGTTGAAGATTGAATGTATCGATCGTAGTAAATTGCTATCTATTGTATACATTATATTTTATACTTCTTTTTGATGGTACGTATTTATAAAAAGGCTGAACTCCTCTTAAATGGCATAAAAATGAATATAGACAGTTATTTTTATGATTTCTTTCTATTAAAATTACGCAACTGATATACGTAACGTTATGCAATATCACGTAACTGATGATAGAAATTGTTTACTTCCTTTTCACAAACCTTTGACAGTATTCCAATTTAAATATGATGTTCCATCAAAGAGAAACTACGATTTTAACGCAATTAATTAAATAACAAACCAGATGTAGATGCTTTTTTGAATAAAAATAGTATAACGATAAAAAAAAAAAAAAGATCTTAATATATAATAATAAAATTTCTTTGAATTTTTCGAAATATTCGATAACTCATTGAAATAATACACTTGTGTAGCTTGTATGATCTCGTAAAATTTTGTACAGCCCTAATCAATAAACATTTCGTAGGATCATTCACAGAATTGCTTTTATGAAATTGTGCTTGAATTATGCCATGTGTAAAACCGGATGTTTAATTAAATCCTAACTTCAAACAGTACGTAATTCTGGGCCGTAATTTATATGCATATATTCTGATATATTTGATGATGTATTAAGTGAAGTACCATTTTAATTTTCAATATCAAACTCATTTTTAAAATCAATTTAATTTCACGATACAAAAATTGGAATAACAAAAATTGTGTAATCACTTCGATGTATTTCAACTGAAATGCAATACTTGCCTTTCGTGTATGTATAAGATCTAATATTATCTTTTAAAAGGGTGAACAATTGTTTCCTTGAAACGTTGAGTTTAGTATTTCGTAATTTCACAAAAATTCATAATAAGACAATTATTTTTCTATCACGAAAACGCAACCAACTCTTGTTAACAGGCTAATATTTAAAAAGGTAATAAAACAATATTTGATGCAACAGAATACTCGTTGTGAGTTTATGAGATCATTCTGATCTTCTAGTATATACAAATGTCCCAAGGGTTTATTTAAATTCCGATCCGTTAAATTTGCATTGTACTATTAAGTAAAGCAAGTGGCACATTAGCGATATTTAGATAAATGATCTCGTACTTCCTGTTATTTCAGGGCTAAAAGAAATTGGCTTCCGTAATTTCATTTACAAACACGAGAGACGAAAGGAATTTGTCCCGCTGTCGGTGTATCTATGCTATTAATCACACGGTTAAATCCCCGGATTTAATCCAAATGTGCTTAAAAGTGAAACTTCTCTATTAATATCTCCGTGCAATTTTATTTTTAGCTCTTTTCTTTTGCTGTAAATCTAACTGATAAATCGATTACTTTGATCTTAAAATTCTGCGAATAAATTGTTTAAAGTCAAAATATATGGACATTACGTCCGATCAAAAATGTTATGAAAATTATAATTATGGGTTGTTCAGAAAATTTACAGCGAAAGTTAAAAAAGTAAAAAAAGAAGTTAAACGAATAATATATGCACCGATTGAGTAATATATTATAGATGACTTTTAATATTTATAATTTCATGAGTCTTCCTTGAAAAATTGTTCGCCTTTTTCGGGAATAAATAATAATTTTTATAGACTTCTAAAGTATCTCGTTTCTCACCGTCGTTTTTTGACTAAGCTTGCTACGTAAATGCTACGATAAATAATAATGAGATTATACTATATTCAACGAATGAAACAGCTAAACAGCAACGATGGACAGCTAAGAAGTAAGAATTTCTTTAACATCGTCTGTCACTAAAAGAAAGAAACCAGTTTTATTAGCGAATTTTGGATATTTCTCCTCGATTCTCTTTCGTATTCAGTTTGAAATAACATTTGTTCGAGCATTTCGTTATTTAATGGAAGTTCACAACAAAGACGCTACGATGGTTTCGAACAATACGAAATAGAATTCGAAATGTAAATGAATATATTTACGTAAGTAGATAAGCACGTAGGTGTGTGTAAGCAACGTTGTAGTATAATATATTCAAATAATGTCAAAGCTATTCTCTGTTATTTAACTATAACAAAATGAAGTATAATAGAAAGTGCAAATTGTACCTTGCAATACAGATTTTTAAAATAAAACGAAGAGCATAATTGAAGGTGATCTCCTTTGTTCTATCGTACTCTCGACCTTTATTCTTACAATTTAAATTACACGATTCATTAAATCATATAACGACGTACATTTTCCTCGCTTTCTCAATCAGTTCATGTCCTTGGTATTTTACAAAGTAGCGTAAAATAGACTCTTTTTTTACCAGATAATTATGAAAATATAATACAATAACTGTTTTATTATAATTTATACAGGCATATACTTTTAAATAATAGAAATGTAATTTTTCTTAGCAACATTAGCGAATCCTTGCTATAATAACTTCAGCGTGAAGATCCGTTTGATACCTTTCATTTAACACCCTTTAATACGTTTTATTCAAATTTCATTGACTGTTCGTTAAATATACCTGTAACGACTAATGATAATACATATTATGCGAGTTAATTAATGCACGATCGCTTGTATCTCGAGTACGAAAACAATTATTCAAATGAAATGAAAACAAAAGATAAAGTATAATATAATAAATAATGCAATAACACTGTATCATGAAGACGAATAAAAGCATAATTTATTGACTACAAACTTTCAATATAATCGTCGTTAACATTGATACGTTTTTGACGCGTAACAAATTTTTTTTATTCCGTCAGCGGAATTCTGCTGGCCTATTTTTGATGAAAGATTTCACAGCTGTCTTCTCCCCATCGTCTGGCTTCAAATGAATACCCTTCGATATCTTATTTAACTTCAGGCAAGGAATGGAAATTCGATGAATTTTTGTACGTATAACAGACAGTTCAGATCGGGTTGTCAGTTCACATCAGATATGGTTTTTCGATCGGTTCAGAATCTTTGCCGAATTAATAATAACCGAAAATAGCTTTCGCACAGTGCCGTATCTTCTGAAAATTCAACTGTCACGCGTATGATTACTTCCTTTATTTGTTCGTTCGTTCCGATATTTGTAGTTAGGAAAAATGAATTTAAATATTATTATCGGCGTCGTAGAAAGACAATCAACAGAGGAAATTGGTTATTTCTTATCGTAAAAGATCAACTGAGTTTGTATCGAATTCTCATGTCTCAACCAAGAAGAGATGAAATAAGAGTTTTTAATTATTTCCGGATGTCAATATTTTGATAATCTGTTAAAAAGAGTGGAAAAAGATTTAACAGAAGAGAACACAACTATGAGAACAAGCATCGGTTCCGAAGAGAGATTGATGATATGTTTGAGGTAAGTAAGTTTTATTAAATTTTATACTTAGTTTTATAATTAACTATAATGGCGATGTATTGATGATTTAATCAATGCAGACTGTTATCTTTATAAGGTTTTTATTCATAAAATTCATTTGGTGGTCTGGAAGCCAACCAGCCAATTTCGACTTGTTGGCAACGTCGTTCTAATCGAATCTCCCGAACGAAATTGATTGAACATAAAATATAGTCAAAATTGAACTGACTAAACTTTACTACGTGGCGAAGTTTACTCAACTGAGCAAACTCGGTGATGCGCTTTAACTTCTAATCTCACTAGTGATTTCCATGAAAGGCTCTTACAAACAATCAAAAAACACTTCCTGCAACAAATCCACCGCTCACTCAAATCATACCTAAGCAACTTTACAGTAAAAATAAAAGATGTATATTCTGAATTAAAAAAACATCAAGGCAGGGATACCGCAAGGAAGCGTCTTAGGCTCGATATTATGCACATTATACACGGTCGACACGCCAACATCTACCAACAGCAAAATACTGACATTTGCGGACGACAAGGCTGTACTAGTCAGGTACATTAATCCAGAAACAGCAGCCACATTACTGCAAGAGCACATCACAAAAATAGAAAAATGGCTACAAATCAAAAACAAATAAATAAAAACCCCAGTAAATGCAACCACATTACATTTACACTAAGAAAACGGAAACTACAAAATACGGATAAAAAGAAAACAAATGTACTGGTTAACTAGTTAACTAGTCCAAACACATTGTTACGACCTTTCCCTGCGAGAGCCGGTCATGGGGGAACGCGTCAGCGAGAGGGGTAACTACGATTCTACTAATCGATGCTGCGAAATGGTCGCTCCCCGTGCGGTTCCGGTAGAACCGGGGTGGCTCAATGAATGCAGCTGTGTTCTACATTCACATGCTTCTACACATATTCTACTCTCAACTGTAGAATACAGTTGCATTCATATATATATATATATATATATATATATAACTTATAATTATATATGAGTATATATGTATATATATAAGTGTTAATCTCATATAAATATAAATATAAATAAATATATATATATATATGTCGGAGATGAAAGGACACCGGGTCCCCCCCGTTGGAATTATTTGGAAAAGCCTCAATACTGTAGTATCTACGAAATAACCCAGACACAGTCATTCGAAACTTGAGACAATGAGTTTAGGCTCGAGGCGACAACCGGTCGCCGAGCGTAGCCACGGTCACGGGATAAACATTCCACCTAACAGAGATATAAAGTAACATAGCTTTCCTTTAAAGAATTGGCAGTACAGACACTTGACAATAAGACATTCCAACAGCCCCGCAGCTCGCCACACACAGACCCCATTCTTTGGGCCAGATGATCGCCAGATGCCGATGCATCGTTTACAGTTTATGTTCAGATAACCTGAGGAACCGTTACAAATCTTAGGACTTAGTTAACTAAAGTCCTTCAGATTGACAAACAGTCTTTATTCTATCAGCCTGTAAATCTGTCACCTATTGCGGGAAGTTATGGGAAAGCCTGATTTGGTCACGTACGACGTTGCCTGCTAGGAACTCTCTCTCTAGGGCGGCTAGCATCCTTTTCTAACCGCCAACATAGAAATTGACCAATTAACAGCAGCGCCTATTTCCCTCACCCTCCGAGTGGAGGCTTTCTTTGACGAATCCGATGATCTCGTGCCCTTAGGCACACCCCGTCATAGTTTTCCTCTGCAGCGTCGTCGCGACGGAAAGTCATTCTTTTCTGGCAATCCGATTAGCTAAGAGTCAATCAAGCGTTCCTAGTATCACGAGTAGTAAGTCGAGTCCGACTTAGACTTTGAAGCAAAGTATATTCGTTATCCCGTGGACCGTGGATTCGCTATATCGAACCTAGGGCCATTGTCATTAGCGTCCAGCTACCGCGTCCGATTGTCAATCTTGTATCAGCCATACTTGTGTAATAAATATCTGTGCGACAACCATGAACAACACTGGTGAAGATTCATTAAACGCCCCTAACGTCTACCCGACATATATATATGTATTTATATCAGATTAATACTTACAGCTTATACAGAAAGTATTGGTTTTAATCGTATCGGAAGTTACCGATAGAATGTTCGAGTGAGACCTTGTAAAATGTTACTTTTCGGAATGACAGTTCGCTTTAGACTGACTATCTTAGACCGATTCTTTGTTTTTCGGGAAGACAATACCCACCACCCTAGGATTACGACACCGCACGCGCCAATGATCACGTAGGCCGATTTTTTTATAAAAACGAACAAATCGCAATCGATCTTTCTGGAAGTCGCGGCCAAGTGGCAACCAGACGCTCGTCGATACATTGTATGTTCATTGTATACCCGCCGGGAATGTAATACAGGAGACCCCGGGCGATGGTTAAAAATATGATTCGTAATGAATTCGCGGCGCAAAAACATCCTACGTGGCAAAACGACCGTTTCTGCAGTAACCATAAATGTGGGTCGTAGAGATTATTGAAGGTGCAGACACGTGGATGCCCGCTTGGCCCGGGCGCATGGCGCGCGGCGAGGCAAAATCCCACTCGACGTTACGCCCACCACAGAAAATAAATTAAAAGTCTACAATACAATGGTAAAATCAATTTGGACGTACTGAATACCACTATGGGGGACAGCAGCAATAAGCCACATGGATAAACCAGAATTTCTACAATCCCAGATACTGAGAACAATAGTCAACGCCCCATGGTATGTCAGAAACGAGGATATACGCAGAATTAAAAATACCAACGGTGAAGGAGAACATTTTGGCAGGTATGCAGAAAAATACAAAAGACGAACGACAACACCTCGAAACCAGCGGGCTGCTGAAGCGAGCAAAATTCTCACAGAAAGAAGACTAAAAAGAACTGACCTCGCTGAAGAAATAAAATAATCAAACTCGAATATGGTATTCCGCTGGAGGTAGCCACCCACATGTTATTTAGCAGTTAAATTAAGAAAATTTACCAAATGTCCAGCTCGACAAATTGTAAAATACAAATTAAATAATAAAAAGAAGAAACTAATGATTGACTTCCGACCTTAACTCGAAAAAGCTAAAACTGTTGTTCTGCTCTCACCCGAGATCACGTCAACGAAATAATACACACGATGGAAAATAAACAATACTGTACAGCCGTATTCCTGGACATAGAGAAAGCATTCGACAAAATAAACCACGAAAGCCAACTACACTCAAAGAATAATTCCCGGAACAAGTATACCAAATAATAAAATCATACATAAGCTTACAGTACCTTTACAATAGAAGTAAAGAACGCACATTCCGATGTCAGACATCAAAGCAGGGGTTCCGCAATGAAGCGTCCTAGGGATCGTACACGCTACATACACGGCCAACATACCAACAACTACCAATAGCAAAATATTGAGATTCGCGGACGACACAGCCGTACTAATCAGGCATATTAACCCTGTAACAGCAGCCAAATTGCTACAAAAACAGAAAATTAGATACAAGACAAACGAATTAAAGCTAACCCTAACGAACGCAATCACGTCACATTCATATCACGCTGAGAAAATAGATAACAGCTTCCCGAACGGCACGCAAATAACGCCAACAAGACAAGTCAGCATATCAAATCAATAGTAGACGAAATGCAGGCAGCAAGAAGACAAATGGGCAAATGTTAACAAGCCGAAAATCCAAATTGAGCACAGAAAACAAACTAAAAATATACAAAATAATCATAAAACCAATCTGGACAAAATCTAAACAAAATCGAAACAATTCAAGCCAAAATCCTTAGAACAATAGTAAACGCCCCGTGGTACGTTAGAAACGAGGACATACGGAAAGACCTTGGAAATACCAACGGTCAAGGAGGAGATTTCAGGTGGCAGCTGAAACGTGCAACACAACGAACATCGCAAGAAGAGTAAAAAGGAAACACCCAATAGACCTCATACAAGATATAACTTATTTATTTTTATTTTATTTTTTTATTACCAATGAGATATAACACTTTAACAAATGTCCTTCCGGACAAATTGTAAAAAGCAAAATAAACTATTAAAAAAAAAAAGAAAAAAAAAAGACCGTGAGGAAGACCGGGAGTGCTCGATATCACTAATTGGCTTGCTCGCCTAAAAAACGAGGATGAATCAGGAATCCCTCCTTTCTGGAACGCGAGCGAAGTGATTCGAGGAGTGGTCGAACGTGGCGGCCTCTCCGGTTACTGTGAAATGATTCCTCCGAGTCTCGATAATTGCCCCTGGTACTTGACACCAGTCGAGATCCCTCGGAATTCTTAATTTATGGCGCGAATACGTGTGGCAAGAAAGAAATCGACCTTTCTATGCGTGAAGTGTCAGCTTATATAATCGCCGAGAGACTTTAACACCGGATTAAACAGCACAGCGAACAGATCGCTAACAAAATTAATTTAGTAATGCAACATGTAATTCATCTTTTAAATATTTTTTGATTACCTGTACGAAACACGTACTTGCATTAAATATTTTGTAGCTTTTACGTAAATTATTGGTTTTCTCTTATATTCATTATTGCATGATAATCCCCATAAAATTCAAAGCATTACGTATTCTATACTTGATATATTGTTAACATCAAGATCTGTATTGATTGTATGTGAAGTTTGACCTACATACCTTGATGGCTGAATATCGTGCATTCTACTTATTAAATAAATAATTATTGAAAGAGTACGTACGTACTCGTATAATCTGTACAGAATGCATCACAGCTTGTTTAAAATTATATTCTCGAATAATTAACAAAACAGTGGATGTTAATTGAAGTAAAGAAAGAAAGTGCGGAAGGGATTATCTACTTTCTAGGTAAGCATAATAGATTAACAATTAACAAACAATTCAGGATGCAGGAAATCCTATTATAATAAAATACATGGCTATTCAGTGAAAACATTATAAATATTTATTATTATATGTTTAAGATGACTATTCATGCTGTATATTAATTATTTTTTAAATATACAGAGTGTCTAGAAATTTCTGTCATTTGAAATAACTACCAAACGCGAGAGTAAATAACACGAAGAGGTGTTTTTTAAGCTTTTTTTTACGTGGATTATAATAAATATAAAAATTCCAGTTAAAAATTTTCACGTCGCGTTTTTTAAATGGTATTTTTGTTCTCGTACGATGAAAGGACCGAGGACGAATTCGATGCCCTGTTTTCAAGTGGTCTTGAATTAACGCAACGTCGCAACAGAGGAAATGTCGAAACACACAAGGGCTGAGTTTTTTGTTTCTCTATTTTTTCACTTTACATCGCACGTTCGAAATTCGCATATCGGTTAAAACGCTGCAGCACTCTGTTTGAAAATGGAGAACAACCATTTGTTTCGATACACCTACGCGTGTGACACCATACGCGAAAAGCATTGTCTACGAAACAGGACCAACAGCTCTTGAAAATAGGAAGAATCGAATTACTGATACACATGCAAGTGTAGTAGAACAAATGGTTGAAAAATTTGTCCGTTTCAACGATACTTTTTCTATAGCGACGTTGCATCAATTCAAAATTATTTGTCAGTAGCGTTTTGAATTTTTCTTTTTTTTTTTTACTCTGTTATGACATGCGAATTAAAATGTGATATCCCATCTAAAAGATGCAAAACGACCTTCGACTGGCTTTGAAAATTTTTAACTTTAACATTTTACATTTTTACACTTCTTATTACTATTTTATTTTATTTAATTTTATTTTTAATATTTTTTTTCCACTTATTACATTTCTCCGTATCATCTATCGTTTGGCAGTTATTTCCAATTGCAGATATTTGTACAGACGCTACATATTTGGTGTAAACATTTGGCAATCTCTGTGTACATTTTCACATTCGTCTCGATCAATATAATCACGATAATTGCGTCTCATTGGTGTATTAATGACATTTCAGTGTTTTATATAGGATACAGAATGTATGCGAAAATGGATTGATAAATAACGCTCACGCGTCACGTAGCTCGAGGACAAAAATAGATGCAATGGTACCGGTAAACCGGGAGCTTGTAGCTTCATTCCTCCCCTATACCATACCAAAAATCAATAACTGTACATGACGCAATTACAGATACCGTTTATGGGGAAGTTGAATATTGACACGATGTCAACGAGACTCAAGCAACGTGCAATAATCGATTTAATAACGAGAAACGTTATAACCGTTATATTATAATATTATTACCGAATCGATAATGAATAGCCGAGAGCAGCAGTTCTGTATTTACGCCTTACCTTCAGCTGCCGAACATATGAATTAATGGATTCAATATAGTTTGTAAAATAGCAATTACCATAAAAGCTTATTCACACTATGGTGGATCATTCATTCACCGCACAAATTATTTGTTTTGCGTAGTACCGCATGACACACACATTTCATATGCGGGCGCACAATAAAGTTAAATTATTAAATGAATTTACACAAGCCAAGTTCAATTACAATTGTATGTAGCACCTTTTCCGAGGAATCAATTGCCAGTATCCTTCCTTAACAGAGTTGCCAACATGTTCAAAGCAAATTGGAAATCTCAAATTGCGCTCTGCCATGGTATTAGTTTAGAATATTGCCGTTATTATTTGAACTTAGTTAGTTAATTGGGAAGCGAGAAACTACAGGCAACTATAATCGAATTTCACTTAAGTGAATTCGTTTAATTATCGCGTTGTATTTGGCGCCCCTTTCTCAAGATCGATTGGCGAATGTTTAAGGCATCTAATACCAACGGACAGAATGTAAATTTAATTCTAACAAAAGGGGAAGAATTAAGATTTATTATTATGCTTAAACATATTATAATATAAGGCATTCAATAATATTCAAATTGCGACTTCTAAACGGATTACAGATTTTTCCTGACAAAGTTCCACCGTTCCCTCGAAAGCCCGTCATAATTCCTTCGGGAACATCTCTTAAGCGTTTCAATGAAATTGTCGAGCACAGCACTCTTCTGGTCCCCAACAAACTCAATTTCAATAGAACTACATTTAGCATTAATTATATGCGTAAGATGGGATTTATTCAAATCATGTCGTATAATAAATATTCACAAGATATATGTATACATTAAATATATTGTAATTTCTGTTTTCAGCAGTTTCGCTACTTTTATATAAAACAATATAAAAATGTAAATGTATGTAAGGTGGTTGAAACGACATAGCGAGATCATAATATCGGTCAATAACTATTTAAATATTTTTGTGCTAAATATATTATAAAAAAAATATATATGTTTATATGTACTTGTATTAAATATTTGTAAATTCTATATACATTATTAGATTGATTGCAAACTTTACCGATGACCGTAATAGTCGTCTACGTCGGTTAAAACTAAATCATAGATATTTATGCAAATTTTTGTAAATTTCAATATTAAATTTTTGTAACTTACAGAATGAAATTTAAAAAATGTTGCATCTACTAAATATTATAAAATCTACTATGTTCTCAATGGAGTTTACAATAAAACTTTACCGTTGAACAACGATCGTCTAAATAAACATAAGTCTGGCGATGTAATTAAACCTGTGTTTTATTTTGAACTACTGATAACGATGAAACTTTTCATGTTGACGATGGTATAAAGAGATACGTGCATCCGCAAAACGAGCAAATGTAGGAAGCGAGTAAATAAATTTCAGAATTGTTAAATATGAAAATTACCGTTACACTGTGGATTTTATCCAACATCATGTATTCTGAACACGACTAAAGGATTAAAACCCCGACAGATATTTGTTTCGTCCGAAACAAATATATATATGTATATATATATATAGAGAGAGAGAGAGAGACAGAGTAACATAGATATGTATAGTAACATAATCTCTAAGCGACCTTCATCTCGTGAAGTTTATGCCTATCGAGATCGCAGGTTTTAGCAAACGTGGACGTTGAAACCAAAGAATATAAGGAAATATCTTCTATTGCAGTAATATCATTTATCCCTTACTTTCTCTTAGATTATCGTCTTTCACTTGCTTCGGCTAATTCATTACGAACGGTACTCGACTCGCTGACAAATTGAAAGCGATTACGTCTTCGGATCCTCTCGCGTGTCGTTTCAGATTTCAGGTTTAATTTTCGAAACTAAATTCCACTTCAGGATCTTCTTACGTTATATACATAACCCTATTTTATCATTAATTATTCGAGGCGATAGAAAGCAGAAATGTATGTAGTTGTTCGTGTGCTAAAATGGCCTTGTAAATTCTAAAAAAAAAAAAAAAAAGAAAAAAGCCTTGGAAAAATGAAAAAACCTTTCTCAATACTGGCCGAATTTCATGTAAAATACTTTTCACGTTGTCACAGTTGAAAGAGATATTTTAGTAGACTTACTCGGATGGATCACCTAGCAGATTACTACACACATACGTTCATCCATATACACACACACATACGCTTCTACTATCGTGAAACATATTTTGCGTTAGTTAAAAACTACGCGTAGGAGAAGAAAACATTTTTCCACACAGTTGTTTGTAATACAATTTGGACGAGATATTTTGCAACGCAATATCGTTTACATGACGCTTTGTACGAGATAGCTCGCAGAGAAATATCGCTCATGTGGCGCTTTGAACGTGATATGTATGTTACACGTTTTTCACTAGAAAGAAAGATCTCGCAAATTCGAGGAACGAATCTCACAGAATGATTCGCAGAAAAATTAATTTGTAAAATACTGCGTATTTATGAATATAAAAGAGCATCGGTTTCCACGAACAAGTAATCCTATTCCTTTGTCGTATGAAATAATTCAAAGCACGGTATTATGCATAATGGTACGTTACAATCGTTACAAAAGTACCTCGTTTTTTCTACGTAACTCATTCTCCTCACAACGTACGCAGTATTTTGTAGGATGGCATTTCTTTATCGTAGGAGCTATTTTCTTAGGGAAACATCGAGATTTAATGCAAAAGAGGAACTTTTTCTGAGATCTTTTTGCTTTGTGATAAAAATTTTCAACTGGTGTAAAATACTTCTTTAATGATCCAGAAATAATGTCTTCTTTTATCTCGCGAAAAGTTTTTCCATCTTCGTGACAAGAGAATATTACAAGACAATTAAATATCGTTATGTTAAGCAAATGTAGAAAATACTTCTCGTGCCATTTCATAAATTTACTTATGGTCAGATTCTCCCGTAAAATTTGATGGATTTCATTTGCTCCACTCATGTATGTGTTATAATCTAGAACGACATTGAGTTTCTGCCGGTATTGTCCCGTACCGTGATCGATATTAGTTGACATCACCAAGCGAGGAGAATGTACAGTAGCAAGGGTTGATACTAGCTTCTTGTCTTCCCACGCACAAAAAGCCACCGTTTCGCTATATCTGACTAGCATTTGTCCTTTTTTCAATTTTTTTATATCTCTTGCAATCGTCCCGTAACGTGGCATTTCCTTTCGTTTTAGACGTACAATACCGCAAACGTTAGTTCCATTTTTATGTAATATTTCGTACAAGGCAGGAGACGAATGGTAATTATTGAGGAACAGAGTTCTTCCTTGTTGAAGCAAATGTTTCGTTAAATGTAATACAATTGAACCGTAGGCATCAAGTGGTTTGGAATTCAAGTCACGTAGCAATTGTCCACTTCGAATTGTATACATAGCCAGTTTCACATTCAGCTAAAACAAAGGTTTTTAGTCCAAAAGTTGCTCGTTTGTTAGGAATATACTGGTTTTATGGCAGTCTATCTTCCCATAGCATCACGCTTTCATTAACGACGATATTTCTTTCTGGCCGATACGCGCTTTGAAAGCGTAACGGTAATCTGTCGATAACAGGTTGTACTTTGTACGTTACATCGATGTCTTTTCCATTTATTTTTCTCATTATCCTCGTCGTTAAAATTTAAGAATCGCAGGATTCGCAAGAATTTGTCTCGTGACATAACGTTTCTTATAAATTGAAAGCTGTACATGGGATCGGTATTCCAATACATAGAGATCGTAGGTAAATGGACTATACACGTGCAAATAATAATAGGGATGGCGGAATACATATCAGTAACGGTAATATTATAAGGAACCCTGGAGAAACCGTATTTCTCGAACGAAGCGAAGGAAATATCCCGCGTATTCGTTTATTAGTCAACGATATTGCGTCGACATATGTGTCTCTTTCGTGTTCCAAAGCGATTAACAACATTTGAACCTGAGATATTTTGTTCAAAGCATCGCATGAATAATATACCGTGAGGTATTTCGTATAAAGCGTTATACGAAACGACATTGCGTTGTAAAATATTTCCTTCTCAAATACGAGAGGATTAAAAGCATAAACATAACAAATGGAATATTGAAACGACGAACAGAATAACAGAGACTGTTTACTTGGAGGTATAAAGTCTGATGAATTTGTTTTGTCCTTGTTTATCTTATCGATTTGAATTAAACGTAATTACCTTTACGTAATTATTATGAATACCTTGTACAGAAACCACTGTACGTTTCAAAAGTCTAAGAAATGAATTTTCGTTTGCAAATTTCACCTATAAATTAGTATACACAAGCAACTTGTACATGCAGATAGAGAAATTCCACTTATTTCCTTGCATTTTGTTTTAAGGATGAAAGGATAAAATGGCTGAACGTAATAATCCTTCTTTCATACCAATTTAATGTAAGAATCGTATCGTTGAATAAACACAAATACCTACAAATCGAAAAATTCTGTTTAAATGAATATGTATGTATACATACATTTACAATCAAGTTCCATGAATTCGTATCCATGAATTGAAATTATTTTCATATATTCGAGAACAAAAGGACACGTATTTATACGTAACTATCGATACTATAGATTTATACGTAACTATATATAAGGAAAAAGTATGCTTGTTTCTTTCGTGAAATGCAGATATACACAATTACGTATAATTTCATGGTAAATAAATGTTTAAATAAATATTGCAGAGAGTAATTAGTCGATATACCAATAAGTATTTAAGTATTTATAAATATCGTGTACCAATAAGTATTTATATTTTATTTATTTCATATTTTTAATTTTCTCTTTACGTCAAAAGTTCTCTTCTCCTATCTCAATTATCCCAGAACTTTTCAGGTTTTTCGGCGAAAAACTTTATTGTATAATTTCTTGTGTCGACCAAAGAGTTACAGTCTTTATCATTAAGGGAATTTTGTAATGACCTGAATAGGGGAAAATTTGAGGGTCCAACGTCTGTTGAACACGGTGGGCGTGCTTCAACATCTTTTGTCGAGTAATCAAAGACGCGCAAAGCCACGCATTGTTCTGACGAAACTGAAACTTCTGGACGTTTTTGTTCAATTGCTGTCTCTAATTCGTCTCATTGCGAGCAATATCCTTCCGAATTTATCGTCTGGTCGTTTGTCGTCATAAACAGCGGATATATTGTTTCCTACTTGTGTAGCATTTTTGCCTTTTCGGTAAAAGAAAAGCATCAAATGCCTATAATGCACTTTGTTTCCTTCCATATTTAGATTTGAAACTAACAAAAATTAATGTATTCTAAGCAAGCCTTTTTCTAAAGATGCATCAAATATCACCTTTTACGATATGTACACAATTCATTTGTTTTCAATCATTCTGATATATTCAGACCTGATTTAATGCCACCTACTGAACATCGGCACGAAATTTCCCAACAACCCAATGTATCACGTAATATATAATTTAAATATCTTTATAAAACAATCTCGTAACTCCTGTATATATTGCGTATGATGGAGGCAGACATAGTTTTGCTTCTTTCTCCTTTTTATAATTTATCACGTGTCTGATAAAATCTCATACGAATAGTTCATAGAAATAACTCAAATCTAATTTCTATATCACAATATCGAATCTTGATTCTGTAAGTATGATAATATAACCATAGTGTTCAAAGAATAGGAAATCAAAATATATGACTATTTCAGCTTGTTGAAACAGTTTAATAATATGTAAAAATACAATTTTATAGTTTACATGTACATCTATGTTTATATGTATGTAAGTACATATATACCATTGATCGTTTTAGATAATAAATGCTGTAAACACACTGTAAAATAAAAATAGGGATAAATAGAAGCTTTTTAAGTTTATGTAATATGTAAATAGCAAATCTGAAAGATCCTAAGAAGTGTATCAGAAAAAGTATAGAATCCAAAAATGACCAAATATTATTTCATTTTATAAGAGTTTTATTTGAAGAAGCTATTACATCTTTATATACTGTAACATTAAATTTGAATACAAGTTTATCTTAGGATAAGTTAAGTTAGTAATTTTGTTATATACGTACATAAAATAATACAAAATATATAAAACTAAATTCTATTTGTTTGTTGCTCATATTCTGGAAATATATAAGTGGAGTATAAACATATAAACATATTGTGAAGTTCTCTGATTTTAATACCACCCAATATCGATAAATGTTATATATATACATATATATATATATATATATATATATATATATATATATATATATATATATATATATATATGCAGTATCGAGGGAAAACCCTAAGAAATTGAGATCTACTTGACCATGGATTGTTCACGTCTCTGAAACTTGTGCGTGCCGGGCATACCGGAGTCATGCTATAAGGGGAGGCCGTTAATTAATTGAGAAGCGAGTATTGTCAGGTTGCCAAGGAGTGTGGTCAGCGTGAAAAAGAGCGTTGGAACCGTTGTAACGAGAGTAGCGAATGACAAATGGTGACTACGTGTATATAGATTGGCCGTACATCATACTTGATTTTGTGTTGACGTGAACGATATTAAAACCTACTAGCACTATACTCTCCCCCATTACATTACACGATATATATATATGTGTGTGTGTGTGTGTGTGTGTGTGTGTGTGTGTGTGTGTGTGTGTGTGTGTGTGTGTGTGTGTGTGTGTGTGTGTGTGTGTGTACACACACACACCCCATATATCGTGTAATGTAAAACTTATATACTCCTCTCCGTACCTCTCTGTACCCCTCGGATCAATCTTTGTTTTTAAAGAGAGCTATTCATTTACTTCATACCTCTATTAAGTACACGCCCTTGCCCTGACCGTGACCGTGTCACGTAAAATAATAATGAATTTAAGGAGAAAAGAAACTTTTATTTTTCTCTTTTGTTTACAATACACTTCCGAGCTCTAGACGTGACCGTTCAAGACTATCTGACTGCTCCACTGCTCTTACTGAGGAAAACTCGGTGTGGGTGTTCCCTTTGGAATTCAGAACGCGGATTCGTTGTCCACACTTTTTGGTGGAAAAGTGAGGGTAATGATCCGCGATGCCCATTGGTAAATGAATTAGGTAGTAAAGACAAGGAGAGCTAGATATGGCTCGTGGGCATCCTTGTTCATGGGAA